>NW_027272207.1:0-198203 GCF_040938485.1 Diadema antillarum
TACACGATCACAGGGCCTGAAGAAGTCCACAGTAGTGAATAAAGCTAGCCAGAAGTCACTAAAAGTTGGGAGGAAGCCTGAATCTCCCATTGTACAGATCTCCCCAACTGATGAAAGTTTTCTGCATCAGTCCAGGGAGGTGTTACAGAAGGAGTAGAAACTGTCAGTAATCTGTGCAAACATGTACAGTGCACTCCCGTTACAACGAACACGGTTATAACGAAATTTCGTTATAACGAAGTAAATCCTCTGGTCCCAAAATTATCACCATTAAAGTCTATGGTAGAAAATTCGCTTATAACGAACACGGTTATAGCGAAATTTCCGTTATAACGAAGTCTTTTCCGAGCGCCACCAACAAAGAAAAACAAAGGAAATGTGCTCCGTTATAACGAAATGCGAATTGCTTTCGAAAATATGTAGCGGAACAAGCATTTATAGCGTCTCTGTATATGTGAACACTTCACACCACTGTGTGTTCGCTCCTTGTGTCACGCACAATTTCTGAGGGGAACTTGCGTTTATGATTGTAATACAGTTATCTCATCACATTTCACATAGCTTTCCAGTGTATGATGAGTATTCAGCAAACATACCATGATATATATACGTGGTTCCTTGTTTTCGTTATATATTGTATTTGTTCGGTTATAACGAAATTTCGTTATAACGAAAGAAAACTGCCGGTCCCGAGCATTTCGTTATAACGGGAGTGCACTGTATTCTAAAGCTTTACAGCGAGATATACTGACATTCTTCTTCGCTTTTATCCCATGCTCGGCGCCACTCCTTCTCCAAGACAAAATTTGAAGATGAGGAAAGAATTATGCATTTCATTAAAATTACAAGCTGTATTTCAAGGTGAACATTTTGAATGGAACACTAGCATTTTGTTAAGAACAGTTTAGCAAAGAATTCAAAGTTATATTTATGTTCTCCTCGTAATGTGCCATAGAAATGGAATAAAAATTAGGTCCTCTTAACCATAATATTTTTCCGTGTGATGTGCACATTTGCACAATGCATGATAAATTCTTTTTTTTTTTTTTTAACTGGCACATTTGATCTTTCAAGTCAAGTACAAAGTACTGTACTTTGATTAAGCATGTTCCAGTGTTGTTTTGTTGTTGTTGTTGTTGTTGTCATCGTTGTTGTTTTTACTTTGTGTAATTTAACACTGCATTTTGCACTTGCCGCTCCAGTTTTAAAGCCTACACATTCAGTTTTGCCAGCACATAGGAAGAGAGAGCAAACAGCAGCAGGGGAGGTATGTTCTGCTGTGAGAAACCATTGAAATTAATCAATTTCTAATGTAGATAAGCTTGAAAAAGGGCCTGCAACAAATTTTGGCAAAAAAAAAACAATAGAAAACAAAAGGTTGAAAAACCAATAAAATACATAAGAAATTAACAAAACAATAAAAATCAAAAGAAATTGATTTTGATTTTCGCTATTTTTTTACAAGAAAATTGTTTTGACGTGTCTTGAGGAATTCCGACACAAAAATTTCGGGATCCTTCAGTCATTTTAATGGAATTATAGATGAAAATATGATTTCATGTGTAAAGTTGCATAATTAATTTACTAAAAATAGAAAGCCAATATTTTTCTTTTGTATGACCATGTAATCTTGTAGTTGACATCCGGCTCTATCTTCAGGCAAAATTTTGCGGCGATCGCGCGATCAGCGGCCGAGATCTGAAGGGGTGGGTGGGTGGGGGGGGGGGGGGGGGGGGTTGGTCTGAAATAGCCCAGTTAGAATAGGGTTAAGTGCATAACTTTACTGTGGTGTAGCACACAATGTTTAAGGAGAGCAATCAGTGTCTACTCAATTTGTAACACCTCCCATTTCCAGTCACATTTCTTAATCTCAAAGATTATTTCCTTGAACCCTTGATAGTGTGTAGTGTTGAGTACCATAAAAACATTAGCTTTTACACAGTGTGCAAGTTTTTCTGAGTGTCCTACAGACTACATGTAACTTTCTTTTGGGGACAGTAGCTGTCGTTTGCATATCATTTTCATGGAGGTAATGAATTCAGATTTTGCATTTCATGTTTCCACCCAGTAAATGCTCCATGAGAAGTTAAAACATGTATTAAAAGATATTCTTACATTTGTACTTTCATAGGATATTCAATGCCAATTTAAAGAACATTTTCAACTTAGGACTACTGCTCTACACAAAGTAGAAGGGGGATAATTAGTCTGATGTGTGATGTAACAATGCCAGCAAGAGGCAATGGCCATATATGGTTATTTGGAGCTTACAAATCTGAGTACAAAGGACTGCTGGAGTACAAATTAGGGCCTATAAAAATGGGAATACAGTTGAACCCTGTTATAGCAAGGTTGGATATAGTGAGATACTGGTTGAAATGAGGTAACCCACTGGTCCCATTCCTTTGGTATTCTATTGTTTTTATCCCTGATATTATGAGATACCCGATATAACGAACTTTCAGTATTCCAAAGCAACATTTAAGAGAGGCTCCACTATACTACTGGTAGCTGGTAGAAAATGTAGAAAAATGGCAAAAAGTGCTATGAAGGATTAACCAGTTGATACATGAAAATTCTGCTACTTCCACAAACTCCTGGGTTATTTGTGCATATGTCGCAGACTATTTGAGGGCAGAGGTGTAATAAAAAAGTGATGTACACTTTATCGGGTCAACACCCCCATAGCAAACCGCAAAGAGAGTGCATTATTCAAGGTGATATTACACTGGGTGTAGCATCAAGGAGCATTCAGTGCAGTGAGCTGCGTATCGCACATTAAAATGAACGACCGGTCGGGCAACAGACATGGTGACCTTCTTATCTGTGATGGATCAGTGAAGAAATATAATGAAGTTTGAGTAATCATTTGGCTCCGATGCTCGCAATGCCTATTAAAAAGGACATTAGTGCTGGACAAAGTGGATGGATTTTAACACCCTTCTGCTTCTCATGCAAGCAGTGGTGTAAACTGATCCCTTTTGGTGCATTTTAATGGGCAGGTCTCCGTATTTATCATCAATGCTGAGTTTAAAAGGGTGGTATAGTTTTGGCTTGGATTGGAATTCAGGTTTTAACTTTTTAGGAGATAATTAGGAACCACTTTATCTATATGTTAGGTATTAAAGAGCATACAATTCTATGTCGGTTTTGAAATGGCCAAGATATGCGGAAAGCAAGGTGAAAACAACATGGTCCTAACAAAAAGGTCTGTCCCATCTTTTCTTTGTCATGAAGTGGGCTCTCGATTACGTTGTGCACTTATTTCATCTTTTTCTTACCTTCTTTGTTTTTTAGGAGAGATACGGTCTAGACAGTGTTTTTGAAGAGCTCTATATTTTGCATCTGTCAGTGCAGTTATTTAAATGAATTTAGGGTATGTGTTGTATGGAACATACATGTATGCATATACAGCATGTGTTCCAGTTGTAAGTTATTCCAGTTGCTATGGCATCATTTTTGCAACAAGCGATTTGCTACAAGCCCTGGAGTTGTTGACTCGACTACTGCTGTAAAGTACAGTTTGTTTTTGAATGTAATAGGCTCCAAATCTCAAATGAAGGTTTGTGTTGGTTGTTCTGTGGGTTATGCCGCCGACCCACTTAGTGCTTGTAACCACATTTCTGTGATCTGATACTGTATCTTTTTATTACAATTTCTAAGTTCATAATTAGTGGTTTATGAGGTATGTATATTGTAGAATATCTAAGAAATACCTCGATGTTTTTACCCCATTTTGTTGCTACACCACTGTCTCCTAGTAGCAGAAATTACACTGATCCTCATAGTAATATATTTTAGATTTGTAGATTAGATTATACCATGTCTGTTATTTTAAATGGGAGTGCACTGTATAAGAAGGAATAAGAAAATACCTGCAGAAATGTCATTTGTCCTCAAAATGCCAAGATTCTGCTCTTTGCATTAGATCTGCCATTTACAATGGAATTAAGAACTGATGAAATGAAGTTACTTAGACAACTACATGTAGTTTGCCAACGCTGCACACTGGCACTTGTCCGACGGTCCCTGACCAGTAAAAATCACTGTCGGACCAGTCACTTTTTCAAGAATGGACCAGTAAAGCATGGAAAAACTGGGTACCTACTGGTCTGACATACAGGTGGGACCAGTAGAAAAAATGGGCTAGTCTGCAGCCCTGTATTTGCCATGGTAATACAATTTGTATCATAATTGTCACTCTTGTAAGTATATTGTACATGCAGTTGCTGTTTCGATTCCTTTATGTGACAAGGCATAAAGGAGACAGCTTAGTCAGAAGTTATTTAAAGTCAGAGTTTTTGTGTTTCTATTTTTTGTTTATTTTGTTCCTGTTATCTCTTTGCTGATTACCATCCCGAGTGGGAAAATGACTAAACCCAAAATTGTACCAAAATAGACATCAGTGATACACACCTTGTGGTATCCTCTTTCGTGGCTATTGTGTAATGCATTATGCCATTGTTTATGTGTGTGTGTGCGCGTGTGTGTGTGTGTGTGTGTGTGTGTGGATGTGGGCATTATCGTGTGGGATTTTGAAGTACCCAAGTAAGCATTAAAAAAAAAAAAAAAAAAATCAAGAGAACTGAAACAGTGTTACACATGATGTAATTGACATAACCACCATCAAATAAACTTTTCAATGGCACTTAAAGGGGAAGGCGAGTAACTGATCAGTGGGAATCAGTGGAAATGCTGGGAGATGATTGTTCCAATCCTTACGGGATTCATTCAAGAGTTCATTGTATATCTATTGCTGTGTGAAAATGATTTGCTTCAGAATGGTCTCATATTCAAGTAATGTGCAGTTTAATGCTTCCAGGTTAGCGTCCCTGGTCAGTGACGGAGCATTAATCTGCACATTACTTGAATATGAGACCGTTCTGAAGCAAATCATTTTCACACAACAATAGGTATACAATGAACTCTTGAATGAATCCCATAAGGATTGGAACAATCATCTCCCAGCATTTCCACTGATTCCCACTGATCAGTTACTAGCCTCCCCCTTTAATGAAATACATTCCCTACATTTCATTTTCTTTCTTTTTTTCTGGATGGGGGGGGGGGGGGGGTTGCTGATGTGACAGAATTATCACTAAGTACACCCATGGACCTACAACAACCGTAGGTCCGTGATACACCTGGTTGATAATTAAAAAATAAAGAAGAAGAATAGTCCAGGTCGCAGTGACCTTTTGACAGGGTTTCAATAAAATTACTGTACCTCTTTCCGGGCAAATCCACACACGACATGCACTGCATTCAGATTCACTGGGAATATACATAAATGCAAGACAATTGCCACCATGCAACTACTAGCTTTACAAGGAACATTGCAGCTACTGCACATGCCATATATTTAGCCAGTCTAGAGCCAGTTTAATTTTTTTTCTTTTTGTGACTTTTTAAAGACTTTGCGACAATTGCGCGAGTGGTTAAATTCACGATTATGGAGTACAATACTGAACGGAAATATGCGTGCACGTCACATTCGTGTTGGAGTCTTTTGTATACAGTAGAACCAGATTCATGACAAACTTCCTTACGCTGTATGTTCATTTTGTTGTTTATGAGGGGGTGGGAGGTTTGGAATTTGATTTTGGTTATACATACAGTGTATAACGTCCATGAAGTTGAATGTAAAGTTTTGTCATAGTCAAGTTATTCTGTATGTTACACTGTACCTTCTACAAAAACAAATCACCTGTAACTTCTCTTAACAACATGCTTTAAAATGAACAGAGAACTTTTTCTTTGTTTTTGTTATATTTGTTTTTGTTTTCGTTGTATTTTTTTTTTTTTTTTTTTTTTTTTTTTTTAGGGGGGTTACTTCCGTGCCCAGTCACATGAAACAGGCATATACAGGTACAGTTTCTGCTTCATTGTCCTTCACTAGAAGGGAAAGTACAGTACCAGGTAAAAATTTCGCATTTCACTTTTCTCTTCCCCCCCCCCCCCCCCCCTCAAATTCTCACATTACAATCACACACACTTGTATAAGAACCAAGATCTTGCAAGACAACAAAGAAAGAATACACAGGCAGCACAAATCAAAAAGATATGCTGGTTCACACATTTCTTCCATTTTATTTATCTGATATGTTTGGGATGAAAGATTGTGACATCTGTGATAGTCAAAGGGCCTGTTACGGGTTTCGGGTTACTACTTGTTATTCTTAATACATTTGGGATAGAACTTATCAAAGAGAGCTGCAGATAAATTAACATAATGGATACTGATAAGACACATTTTTTTTTTTTTTTTTTTGGTTGTTGTTGTTGTTACTTAAAGAATGGTAACAGCATCAACAGCTGTCAGTGGAATTAACATGCACCAGCCCATGGTCTATTCACGGGTGCTGCAACGTCAAACCGAACTTGAACAGCTGGATTGGAAACAGTGTGTAAATCTGACTGTTAATCAGAACCAGTGACCACAGGACAAAGCACAAGGTGACATTAACTTTGTTACTAACCATACATCTCTGAATATTATAATTCTTGTACCACCCTCGGATGCTCCAGGGAAAAAAAGAGAGAACATACAAAATTGTAGGAAAACTGTAGAAGAAATTCATGAAAGCAACTCCTTTATGGAAGACCTCTGCAGTATTCATGCTAGAATTAATCAAACTGGTTGGGTGCAAAAAACAGAAAAAGAAAATGTTTCTGCTAAGCAAACTAACACTGGGATTTCATGCCTGTAGGGATATCTGTTGTATTTTAAACCACTTTGCAAAATGTCAATGATTGTCAAAGGTCAAACTAAAGAAGAAACAGAGTTCATTTTCATGCTAAAAAAAATGTTAAAAGTTGTATAAGGGTTTTTGTTTTCATGATCTTTTGTGGCATTTCCCTGATAAATGAAGAACTAAAATACAGCCTTGCTTGGATGAGCACTTCAAGGTGTCAATATTCATGCTTCAAACTTAAAAAGCCATTATCTGCTTTTAATTATGTAAAAATGCAACTCTGAATGGACAAAGGTTTAGAAATTAAGATATACCTGGTCTGCAGTATTCATGAAGAAGAATAATGCAATCTTCACATCACACGGGGTACAAATTTTGCACAATGGAGTGAATCATACGAGGACCTGGAAAACCCACAGTTGTCATGCTAGCAACACGGGATGCTAGCTGCCTTCATATATTAACATCAGTGATGCATGAACGGTACAATTGTCTTTAAAAGGAATTATTGTCAATACTTGCAACTTCAGCATACATCAAACAGCTAAACTATGATAGCTGAGGACTCGAGAATTAACACTTTGAAATTTTCGTATGGAAAATACAGACTTAAGTGCAGCTTGTAAGGAACGTCAGATGGGGAAAATACAAAATAGAATGTCTGCCCCATCATGAATTCTGGCAATGTTATGAACTGACCATAATTCCTAAAATGAATACAAATGTATAGTAAAGGTTTGCTGGTTTATGTGACTGGCAATTACAACAGTCTCACAATATTGTATTTGCTGTTGATTTTTTTTTTTTCTTGTCTGTAAAGACAGAAAGTACTGACAAGGCAAACTGAATAAGATTCTGCAGCAAGAGTCAAACTTTTCCCGTACTCAGAACAGATGTTCAAATTCATCCTCCGAAGGCTTGATATGGGGAAATGATGTGACAGACATTATTTTTACAGTGTAGGTGAATCTGAGTTCTGTGTTCACCTTGTATCAATGGAGAGGGAGTGGCATCTGAGAAGACTGTACAGATTGTTCATATCAGATAAATGAGACGCAAAAAAATACAATCACCCTGACTAGATGCTTTATTCCCTTTCTAAGTCTCTGCTCTGTCTTGTTGGGAGACCGTGACTTTCAGGTCCTTGGAATGTGTGAAGGACAGCAGTTTAGAGCTGATTGTTGACAAATTCCAGGACAAAAAAGCATTGCTGAATTGTGCACAGCCACTAGCAGAGCTTTTGAACACTCGACAGTTGAATCTTCACTGACAGCATTCACACTGTACAGTCTACTATTAATCAACCCCTACCATTATGGCAATTCACGTCATGAGGTTTGGTGTGGTGTGTGTGTGTGTGTGTGTGTTTGAAATGTCATGCATATTTTGATCTGTAATGTGTGTTCCATGTACAGTACACAGACGTATGACAGAATATCTGATGAAAAAAAATTACATTAACATGTCCCATTAAAATGGGTCTCAACAGTTACAAACTCGGTTCTGTGTTTTTTGCTGTGGATACATACTACACCAGTACTGTCATTCCACTCTACTTGTAAACCCAGACCAGATGTTCATGGGTTCTAAAAAGCCTAAAATGGACCACCTCAGGTTCACACTCGGTCTGTCTGATACACCAAGAAATACAGTCAGCTATCTCTTTGACTCACAGAATGCCATCCAGTGAGACAATCGACTGGACAGACATACAGACCAGAGGTTGTTTCCAAGGATCAAATCCTCTCATTTCAGGAGGAGTGGCATGACAAGTATTGGTGGAGGGGGTCGAGTCCAAAACTCATGGGGCTTTAGGATAATGAAGCATACAAATTCATGTGGAACACATTTTTTTATCCATAATCTTCACACTGTGAACCAGCTTTTTTTCTTTTTTTTTTACACTTTGTTTCACTTATTCATTTTGTTAAGTCTTTTTTTTTTTTTTGCTTTCAAGTTACTTGAAGTATGATGGCTGTTTCTGCAACAACAACAAAATAAAGAAGAAAAACATGAGACGGACATTCTGTAGGATTATTTGACGGACGTATTATTCAAGATTCAAAATGAGGAGAACAACATGATTACTGGATTTCGTTTTGTTTTAAGTTTCACAAAAGGCTTGCCAACTATAACACTTTTATGCCGGGTAAAGATCTTTTTTTTTTTCTTCTTCTTCTCTTCTTTTTTTTTGTGAATTGTACAGTACATGTAATTATGAAAAACGATCTCACTTGATAATTAAGTACCAGCGCTAACAACACTACAACAGGACTGCCTGTTCTGGCACACATATTTGTGGATAGGTTAAGGTTTGTAGTCTTTTTTCTTCTTTTTTTTTTTAGGAGGGGGGAGCATTGACAGCCATCATACCTCAAGGACAATGATTACACAACATAAGAACTTTTGAACACAAATCAAAATTGAAAATGCAATCCTTTGCAGAAAATGATCGCCAACACAAATATTCATACACAGAAGGAAACACAAAAACATACAAACTTGTAAAATAGTCAGTGAGGTGACCTTTACTGTGTGCTTAAAGTGAGGGAAAAAAATATTTAAAATAAAAGAAATTAATCAGGCTTGAATTTGATGACAAGAACACATGGAAGGTTAAGAGGCAACGGACAAATGGGAAGATTTTTGACTGTATTTGGTGTGCATCAATGTCGTCTTACCATCTAAGAACGAAGGAGTTGGCGATCATTTTCCCAAAAGAAAAGCAACAATGCAACCTAACTGCACAGCGAGTGAAACAACCCAGTAATACGGGTGGTGGGGTGGGAATGTTGAAATGTTAAGGCCGCCATCATTCTCGCTGTGCAGTTTGGTGGACACTAAACAGACATTGCCTTGTGAGGGCAGTCTCTCTCATTTCCACGGCATGCGGGGAGTGTAGACATGTCCCCCAATTTTGATTTGCGCCTCCCATGAAAACCGCAGAAATGAGAGACAAAAGCAGACCTACAGAGGCGCTAGACTCCTTCTCAAACATTGCTATGAGATCACCGTGTTCTTCAAAACTGCCTCACGGTGGGTGGATGCTGCAACTTGCACCCTGTGTTCGTGTTTAATGCTTCAATGATCTAGCAACAAGTTTGAGAAAGGAGTCACAATATTCCATCATAATATAGCAACTTTACTGCAGATTCCACGCGGACTACCCAATCTCATGTGCAGTGCCACTGAATATTGTGACTGATACAACTGAACAAATATCCTTCTACAGAACCTGCAGTGACAGTTTTACTGATGGAATTAAAGTAACAATAGCATTGCAGTCATGTTCACCATCTTTCGACTTCTCTCTAAACAAGGGTATCACAATTTCCCCCACAGATCAAAAAATGCTGCACATGACTGCAAATCAGAGTAACAACATTGGTCATAAGAATTTCTACTTTCTGTTCTCGAGGAGTGGACATACAACATGAATGCAAAACCTCCAAGAGATTTTACAAATTAAGATGCAGCACTGCTTATACTTACATCAAAATTGACAACTTACACACCTGGATCTTACTTTAATGGTGTGATGACCAATGTGTTGCATATCATTTCTCAAGAGGTAATAGCTTTTGCTCCAATCAAATATTAGAGTCATTAACTCTTGTTCTTTAGACCAGACCAAACAAATCTAAATTCACTACATGCTGCTCCAAGACATTCAAAAGCACAATTGCCCCTCATTTCTGGCTCCATTAAGTTTCCAACAAACCTTCTAACTGCACATATAACTGACCCAATGACAATCTTGGCCAGATGTAATTCATTTGGTTACTGGCCTATAATCCATGCATCTTCCTTGTATTCAAGATCAGCGAAACAACATCTGGCCAGAGATACCGACATGAGGTACCCTTTCATGTTTTGCGTGCAGCCCTGGACGGGACGAGTGCGAGTTTCGTAGCCTCGATGTGCATGCGGGCCTCGGAGCAAGAATCAAATTAGACTTCGTGATCGCGGTTTGTATGTAAGGGAGCAGCCTGTAGTGAATTCAGCAAGGAAAAGGCTCACACAATCGGCAGCGTGCAATGATCGTGTCACATGCTCAGCGGTGTAGAAGAGCCTGCACACCCCAACTTACAAATTGCACCTGCTGCCGCTGGAAAGAGGAGAGCTAACTATTTCTCCCATCAACAGGGGTATGGCACTGGGCCCCTGATGGAAGTTTGGTCTGGGTGCAGCAACAACAGCTGCACAGCAGTTAGCTCTCTCTTTCCCTGCCTTCCTTTAATTTAAGTCTGTGTGTGTGTACTTCTTTTTCACACAAACACTTGCAGTATATGCACGGAAGCAGACCATACAATTACTACTAACTTATAGAAGAAGCAGCGATCTTTAAAAACACTTCTTCGTGGAACTGAACACTCCTTCCTACATTTTCATTGTTCACCAAGACCTCAAGTCATTGCATCAAATTTTCTGAAACTTGACAGAGGAACATAAAAAAACAAACTGTGCATGCCATGACATTATCTTCATGTTACACACTGTGCAACAACACAGTGACTTAGGGGCAATGCAACTATCTTGATGACAATATTGTAATGGGAGTTACTTTACTCCCCCAGGATGCATCGTGTAGAAGAATATGAAGAAAAGAAAAGAAAAAAAAAAGAACTATGTTAGTGTAGGCAAGGAGTTACTGACGGCTGACCTAGCGGTCAACACCTCCCTACATCATCACATCTGTGAAAAGGAGGTGACCATTTAGGAGTGACCATTTGCTCCAGAAAGTTCATGTTTCCCTTCTGGTATTTCTTTTCTCAATTTGTTTTTGCCTTGCATGGAACATCCATTTCTCTTCTCCTGTTCAAAAACGCTTGGACACGTACAGTTGTCTCAATGCGTAAACATTAAATGGCTATATGATCACTCCTTTTTGCATTCACTCATACAGTAAATCTGTTACAAACAACAGTGACATTGGCCAAAAAAAAAAAAAAAAAAAATGGTCACACTTGTTACGACAAAAAGCTTTCAGAATAGGCTTTGAAGCATTGCAACTTGACAGTTTTCTCATGGTTTTCACTTCTGGAACCACTTTTCCTCTTAGCCCCGTTGTATTCATGAAAGTTCTGACCAAACATCATCACTTCCGTGACACTTGCTTCAAAATCTCACATGGAAGGAGGCGAAATCCTTCCGCATTGAATGCGGTGCCTTCGTGCTCAGACGAATCAAATGTGCAAATGTCATTCCTTGACCCCCAAGAGATGAGGGCGGGGGCTAACAGAGTAAAAAAGAGACATGCCAAGTCTGAAACGTGGGCAGCGACACAATGTGCTTTGTTACAGTATCGGGACTGAACAAGGAATACTATTTTGCCTTAATTTTGCTTCTGCATCACAAAATACAGAATGTATGGATGAATGCCCTTTATTGTACAAATGTGTAAAAAGAAAAAAAAAAAAGAGAGTATTGACGCACTGGAGTAACTCACAAGCTGGTGGTACCTTAAATCCCACAAAAATCTAATCATGTTTGGGGGGAATTTTCAAAACTTCCCTGAAACAGGTGGAAAAAAAACATAGGTTTGCTTTACAGGTCTGCATACTAACCACAAGCTTGTGAGCTAGTCATTACAAAAATAGTAGCAAATATATTGAGAGTACTTTGCCTTATTGTGACACTTCAACAATGAACACGTAACAAAACCAAATGAGCCAGAGGACATAGACTGGAGGGGTCTATCGACGCTAACCGACACGCTCTCAGGAGGGCTGCTCTTTTATCTTTGATGCATTCAGAACACTTTGGAAGTTCAAATTAATCTAGACTATGTACATGTAGGCACCCCACCCAGAGATGCGTGTACAGTTTCGCTGCGAGGTCGAGTTTGGTATGCACGTTCTCATCTCTCCACCCTGGGCCATACGTCCGATCATCGTCACTGTCAGCTGGGCATAAGGTCTCCGACGCGGTACGTCTCCTTTATGATGCATTCAACACCTGACTTTATGGAGGAGGGGGGTTCAGTCAATTTTCCGACCACACATTTTGATTGCGCGTGTGTTCAAGTCCTCCTACAGTGATTGTCCTATTTCCACTCTGATGTGATTTTTCCGACTCCTCAAAACTTTTAGTAATCCCCTCCTCCATTTTCTTTCGCCAGCTGTTCGTTCCTGCTACACTGGACTGCGTTTTCCCGCCAAGTCTTGCTGAAATTGCGTGCTCGCTACTCTTTTTAAAAAAAAATGTATCGTCCACTGTTCCTTCATGAAATTCGCCAGCGCAACAAAGCATCAAACATCTTAGACCTTTTGCATCTTTGCCATGTGTCTAGTGTCACTATCACTTATGCACAGGTCCAATCAATATTTCCGTCTCCAGGGTGCTGGCATTGTGGTATCTCTTTTCTCCCGTTCAATGGCTCAAATTATCCCTTCAATCCCAGACGTACACCCGCACCATCACACTGGCAGAGACACGCTACTTTGGCTGCAACATGCAGCAAATCATTTTTTTTTCCACTTTCGTGAGTTTTTCGTCGGTTTTATCTCGTTGCAGCATGATAGTACATCAAGCAGTGATCATTTCTCTTTCTCTCTTAGGGTCAGCCTCAGTTCACAAAGTCTTGTCCCATTCCTGATATTATTCTTTATGCTCCTTTTTTATGGTCTTTTTCTCCTATTTATGCATTCGAAGATCATGGTTGAAAACTGATCGTTATTGCACAAGCCGTTTTGCTGAATGGACGTAATGAACTGCTTTCTATTTTTTCTTCTGTCTTTTTATTTTTTTCCGGCAAGGGCTTTCTGCAGACGATTGGAATATTCTTGGCATGCTGAACAATACCATCTCTTTGCACCGACCTTCTCAAGATCTTCCTCTCCCATTTCTGCCATCGACTTGGCATGGTACTTGTGCATACCAAACTTTCCCCAAGGTCAATATCCCCCAAAACAGATGACATCATACAAACAAACAAACAAACAAACAAACGAACAAACAAATGACACAGCATGACACAGCAAGGGATGTACAGAAGGGGGGTTAAAACGAAGGGGAAAAAAAACAACATTGAATATAAGCGTCCACAACAAAAATTCGGGAACACTTTCAAAAATGTTCAGGTGCTGTGTGCGCTTCTCAAAGATTTCTGGGCTGAATAAAGAGAAAGGAATGGCCGAACACAGCTCACACTTTACACTCTCATACTATCAACAATCCCCCCCACCACTCCAAACACACACACACACACACACACACAATCATACACACAATCACTCACACTTATATACTCTTGCTCAAACTTACACACTCTTGCTCAAACTTACACACTTACACATACACACACCCCCAACACCTACACAACCATGCTTGCACCTCTATGATGCACACTAAATGCCAGCATGTGCACCAATGTGTGTTTCCAGAACACCGACGTGCTACATACAATGAAGACTTGGACCCTTCTCTCTCTCTCTCTGCGTCATACAGATGATAAGGGCCTCTGCAAAATGGATGGCGACGCAAAGTCCCATTAATGAACTCTACTCTGCAATCCTATAACCTCAGCATCTTCGCTTGCCCGTCAATACAAGTATTCACTATAGCGTCCCTGTTTGCCCTCTTTGATCAAAATCAGCGTGATCTCCATCTTGCTGGTCTCCCCCAATTAGTTGTCTATGCCCGCCACTATTTTGGGCAGCATCATGCTATGTTTCAACTGGAGAGGGGGAGAGAAAGGAATCGCACGATCTCGCGACCAACGCTTCCGTTTGTCCTAGCACACACACGAAAAAAAGACAACCCTAGACAAACGGATTCACACACTTGCCAGCCCCCGGTATCTACAGATACACTTACTGATTGTAGTTATGCTGTTTTCCTATCAGGCAAAATTTTGATTGATGTCCGTGCACAGAGGGGGGAAAAAACATGAATGAGAACTAAGCAAAAATTCAAAAGAACTATGCAGAAATTGCTGGTGCTGTGAACGCAGAAGGAATGTTCCGAGGAAAGTGTGGATTTGCGCCTTAACTAGTCATGCATCCCCCTAAAAAAAAAAAAAAAAAATGCTGATGAAATTAGGTAGGCAACATTGCAACATGTGGCATCCACTCATTAGAACTTTTCATTTTTCATGGCCTCGAGAGCCAATGTCACTGCCGTAATTTGGTTTGCAGATGGCACTGAAAGAAAACAGTGTATCTTCTGCCCTTTACATACTGTACCACTGAGGATCTTAATCTCTGTTTTTTCACTCAACAAGTACTTTGTGCGACATGTCATCTTCTCTACTGAATCTCATTTTCTTCTCTTTTTTTTCTGACAGTGGACAGTGTGGTCTTTCTAGATGCCACATGACATGGAAGATCAAGCAAAACTTGTGAATGCTACGAAGAGGACTTTTTCCTGTAACAACATCTTTTTTTTTTTTCAAGTAAGGACACAAAAAACAAAAGCAAAACTAAGCCAGTGGCAATGTGCGTCGAAGCTTCTCAACGTAAACACTAGAAATCAAAACTAACTTCCATAAACTCTGGCTATGGACAGAGAGGCCATGTCTAAATTCTTAGTCCTTCACACTTTCCTCTAGCTCCCCAGCTACAATTCACAGACCAAAAACATTCTGACAAAAAACTAGCCATCCATTCATGTCTTCATGACTTTCTTTCTGACATTCAATAAATCGTTACAATTGTCATATTTTGTGTCACTGATTGTTAGAAAGGCACACATTTTGTTGTTGTTTTTTTCTCCTCTCTTCTCAAAGGACATCACAGTAACTTTTTTTTTTGTTTGTCATTGTCTTTTTTAGAAAAGATATCTTGTGGTAAAATAACACTTCTTGCGAGGTTACACTGAAATATCATATACTTGTATCTCAGTGTACAGCACTAGGACAGCCAAGACGTCAGAAGTTCTTTACAGTTTTCCCTTTGAGTCATACACATTTTGATTATAAAGCAAATTTAAAAAGAAATTTGTAGAAATTGCACAAGGTTCGCTCAAATTAATCTCATATTTTTCACTTCCATCCTGGCTTACGCTCTCAACAAAAAAGAAAAGTTCCCTCTCAACGGGAGTGGTATACAAAACAGGAGAATCGGAAAGTATGTGCTTGTGATTCAACATCGCTGATCAACTTCTTGAACCTTCCAAAATGCCAGGAAAAGTGCGGCACGTGTAACGCATCTCTGGTTTTTATCATCTGACATCACTGTCACGGCATTCCACAGAAAACTTGTGCGCCATGCTGTACTCTCAAACCTCGGAAGGAAAACACGGCAGCTTTCCAATCCCCTGTCACTGCAGATGCCACTCATGCTTTGTCTCCATTATCAAATTAGTGGTTCGTCATATAAAACCCCCAACCCCCCTTGTTTAGTTTTTGCCTTGTTTTTTTGTTTTTTTCAAGTGAAGTTTCGGGGAGGACCTCTGCATTTCACAACGCACTTTAGATACTCCCGTCCGCTAGCTCCTCCTCTGTTTGGTACTCTGCCACGTACAGCCTCTTGTCAACTGGCTCCTTGCAGGGGAAGGGCTGGATCTTGGTGCTCAGCTCCTTCTCGATCACGTACATGGAGATGCGGGTCGTCGCGGGTGATCATGTTGATGGCCAGACCCATGTGGCCGTAGCGGCCCGAGCGACCGATGCGATGGAGGTAGGTCTCCGCAACGCGCGGGAAGTCAAAGTTGATGACGACGTTGACCGACTGGATTGTCAATACCACGCGTGAACAGATCTGCAAGTGGAGACAGGAGAGGCAATGACACAAATATCACACAAACATGAATACTACAGTCCCACCTCTTTTATCTGGACATCTCAGCAAATGTCTGAATGCACGTCATTTAGGTGAAAATTTAATGTGAATACTGAATGTATATTAATTACGTTGGGAATGACATGTGATTGATGTGAGCTTGTGTAGGAAATTCTGCTTGAAGTTTGAAAATCCCCTTTTCCCCCATAATTATTACATTGAAAAAGAAGAAAAAATATCATTGAGAGATCGCGTTCCAGATAATAGAGAGATCCGGAAATATGGAGGCCAGATAAGAGAGGCTTGACTGTCCTCATAACCCCGTAGCTGCAACAATGCCTAATGAGCAGTACCATATGTAAATGGCCTCTGCAGCGGAGATGGACTTACACAATATCAAATATACATAACTACTCCTAACCTCTCAGCTACAACAGTGCCAAATGTGTTGTCCTATTAGAGTATTGTTATATCTACCCACAGCTACTTGAAAAAACTTCAACGGGGACAATGTAGTCCATTCAGAGAATCATTATAATGAATATATGAAGAGTTTTGTTCGCAAAAAAACCGATAAGTCCATTTTTGAAGATTTTGAAGTACAGTCTCTGTCACAAAGTACAAAATAATACCTTTTAAATTATATATTGGTCACTACATATAAAGGTACATTTTTGAAGTTATGGTCAAAAAGAAGCAAAAAATGTTCTTATTATTCTCTTTAGTTTTCTTGACCTTTAATGGCAAATATCTCCATTTGGCAAATATGGACTTATCGGTTTTTGCGAACAAAACTCTTCATATACACTACTCATCAACACAAAAAATATATGAGTATTACACTGTGTACATTATATGTAACACTGATATGTTAGCTGATAGGCCCTCTGCTTCATCACTGGTATCTTATGCCTATAGACAGCACACGACATCCCATCGAAATGTCGTACGGGTACACAAGCAGAGATAGCCTCAACTCCCACACATCTACCACCGCATGGCTGTGGGCTGGAGAGTGCCGGCTCACCTGTGCACACCAGGTTCCTGCAGGCCCCGTTGCGGAAGTCGTGGAACACCCTGTTGCGATGCTCCTGCTGCATGCGGGAGTGGATGTAGTAGCAAGAGTAGCCCAGTTCGGTGATCTTCTTGGCAAGCAGCTCCACGCGCTGGGTGGTATTGCAGAAGATTATCGCTTGGTTGATTTGCAACTGGAGAGGATGAGCAACAAAAATGAGCAAAAAGAAAACATAAGAGCCTTTATGATAGGGTCAGCATTAGAAAACATACTTGCAAACTTTACAGAATGATAATACTCATCATCTTTCTCATGAACAGGAATACTATAAAAGTAGATAAAGTGAACGCACAGAACACGGTTTTTCCTTTAAAAAAAAGAATTTCTTGTGTTTTACACCTCACAATTTGCATATTCTTCCAGCGGACCTAAAACATGGAAAAGGTAATATAAGCTCAGAGACTCAAACCCAACGCACCTTCTGATCTGGAGATTCTCCCCGCCAGAAAACCCCTACCAAAACGGGAGACTCCAACTTGATGTGTGCGAAGCGCGAAGTTCCTAGGGTTCTAGATGCTCTCTGGTGCTATCTAAGGCTTATTTTTTCAACATACAATAGCAAATAAGTAAGAAATCCTTTTCCAACGGGAGACACAGAGCCAGGGCGCGAGAAATTAATTCTCAAGCGGGGAAAACGGGGAGATTTTGCAAAAATGGGTTTTCGGCGGGAGATCTCCTGTCGAGAACGGGAGAGTTGGAGTCCTCTGTAAGCTACTAGCATGGTTGGCATAGGGGCAAAAAGATGAAGCTTAGCACAAAGCAACTTCACAGCTACATGGATTTAACCCTTTCTGTACCAGGGACTTTGGATGGCATGTACAATGCTATAGGATGTCCTGTGCCAATCCACACTCAAAAGCACACGAAGGGTTTTTTAAACTTACCTTTGAGAAGGAGCGTGTTAAGGCAGTGAACTTTTTGTCTCTCCTCAACAAATGCATAATACTGAGTGATACCCTTGAGGGTTAGCTCCTGCATCAGGTTGATTTCATAGGCCTTGGTCAGGTAGCGGTCCTGTGGAGGAGGGGAACGACATTCACAACTTTAGGTAAACATTTCACTCTGCTCCCAGAGGAGAATAAGTCCTCATCCAACACAGACAATCACAAACTTGAGAAAGTTACTGTATACGCTTTACATGCATTTCAGTTCTGCTCCGTCAGTGCCAGTACTGATGTGTGCCATGTTCTAGCTACACGCGAACGTTTTTTACGAATACTATCAAGATTTCATGTCACCCAGTTAGCGAGCTAAATACATGTGCGTGTGCATATTACTATCGCTCAAGACATATTTGGAACAAAATATCGATAGCACAATCGTTCGATTGAAAGAATTGGGTGACTGACTAGTCTATTTCAAGTCATTTTTGTCTTTGTTTTACTCTTTTAAAATTTACATTCAAACCACAAATAAATAAAAATCAGAGCGACAAAAATACAAAAAAAAGATAATATTTTGCAGAGGGCATGTCTGGAGTTTATTCTACAAATATAACAAACATAATACTCAGGGTACCAGTACACTGTAACAGAAGGCAGCCCTGTCCTGCAAGGCGGAAGAAACCAGCTTTCTGCGTTTCAATACATTTCTACGTCTTATCTTTAACTCCTGTTACAGGTCAACTACACTGAATGTTCATGTAAGTGCAAGATATTATCACACAGCATACATTGTCCCATTATCATTCCCATGACAATGTATTTTAGAATACCTGATCTGCAACTATAGACTGCCAAACATAATATTTCACAATTGTCTGATGTTCCTGGTGCCTTTGGCATAAACTATTCCAATGTGCATGCTTTGTCATGCTCTACTAATCTGGACTGCTGAATTTCATTTCTCCATCATCGATGAGTGGATGGTCAACCCGCCCCAAGGCATGTCAACAGCAAGCATTGAGGTTGTCGACGATAAAACTTTGCTACAAGGCGTATGCTTTGATTTTGAATACACACCTAAGCTGGCATGTCAGGATGGAAACCCAGAAAGGCAAATACATGCATGCAAGACAGAGAAAGAAAGTTGACTTACCATGAAGTTCTTGACAGTGATTGGGAAGGTGGCTGAGTAGAGCATGATCTGTCTATCTTGCGGAAGGTAACTGATGATGTCATCTAGCATATTCTTGAAGTCCTTGGACAGCAGCTTATCAGCCTGTGGAACACAAACATATACAGAAGACATTTTTTAATAGTGGCTTGTGGGGAGCTAATTTCAACTGCTCATTCTTAAGTGACTGGAGTATTCAACTGTTTCTCAACAAGCTTGCACATATGTTGCAGACAAATCCATGAGGTTTGTTACAGAGAATTTTTTAGTTTGTAACTATCCTGCTTGGCACACAGAAACATAGAATTTCTCCCAACTCAACCCACACATTGTTTTTAGAACTTTTAGTTTGTGTCAGCAGTGGTCCAAACTGGATGTGAGGAAAGAGACTTTTTGTGTCTTCGCAAACCTACAATGAAGTACAGCGTCAAGGTTCAAACTGGTGACTCGCACTGTGAACATGCTTGACGAAAGGAGTAAAAACTTGACAGAAGATCTATAGAGCTATATGAAAGTGAGTGTGATGTATTTAGATGACACTGAATATTTGAAGCACATTGATTTATCATTCATGTATGAAAAACTATGTGATTTGATAGCATGGACTCGAGTGTGGGACCAATATCCCTCAGCACACAGGTGTTCTGCGTAGGAAATGGCTTGCAGCTGTCAAGTGGTTAATCCCTTCATATTTGACATCATCTGAAGACAGAAAGGAAGGGTTATATGCTCTCCACGAAGGGATGAGAATCTCACCTCGTCTAGCACCAGTGCGCTGCATTTGTCCATCTTTGCAATGCTCTGCTTCATGAGATCCAGAATACGCCCGGGTGTAGCGATGACCAAATGAACTGTCGAGAGCAAGACAGTGACAGCAGTGTTTAACAGAGTGGTGCATCAAATGAGACAGGAGGTACTCTTTGTACTATCCAGCACATGCTAAAAATGTTTGTAGGTAAAGTGTTTGTTCTGTAAAGAAATTTAACAGAACATGCATAGAGGAAACAAGAAGGTATTCAAACCTTGAATTTGCTTTCACTGATTTCCAAAACACTGCACAACATTTTGATGCTGGTATGAAAATCATCACATACTGCCATCACTGTAGGTGTTTGGTCAATTAAACATATCACTGGACAGCAAGACATGCCTGCAAAATTCAAATCTATGTGTATGTACTATGTATTAGAAATATTCTCATTCAAATCGCAACATGCCATAATTGCAGTACAAGTATGCGTTGTGCGAATTTCTGTGATGCTGATCACAGAATATCAGTGCACACACAATCACTTTCAGCTGTACAGATCTCGTGCAGAAACAGACTGGACTCGGAGGAGAAAGGGGGCGGGGACAGAGGAGGGAGCCATGTGACCACCTGAGACATGGCATTCTGCCAGCCTTACCCTACACTGCTAAAGTGGGCATAATTACCTCCGCCAAGGGAAGAGGTTATGTTTTCGTTACCGTTGGGTTGTTAGTTAGTAAGTTAGTTCGTCCGTGTGAGAAATAACTCAAAAAGTAGTTAACAGATTTGGATGAAACTTGCAGGAAAGGTTTAGAATTATACAAGTACTGTAAAAACATGATATATTCGCGGCACGAAATTTTCGCGAATTGGAGCCGACGGCCTTTTTCGCTGCAAGAAATTTTCGCGAATTGCCTCTTGCGTTCAATGCATATAGTGTAGATAAGAAATTTCGCATGCATTTTAATTTCGCGAATCTTGGCGCTCGCGAAATTCGCGAAATTAAAATGCACGCGAACATTTCTCGTTTTACAGTAACAGATGATTACATTTTGGTAGTGATCTGAGAATTTGGGGGGAATTTATGAAGGATTTTTTATATTTTGGCAGGTAGGGTCAATGAACTTGGGAGTTCAGGCTGCGCGTATTTGAGGTTTGCATGCGCGCACTAAATTGTGTGCTCTAGTTTCTGCTAGGGCAAGGCGCGCCGTGCAGCTGAGGGTTTATGACGTAACAAAGTCTTCTATATTGGGAAATCGGGCGACTTTCAGCACACAATGCTACAAGTACATATGGGTGGAAATCACTGATATCTCTATGGAAGAGCAAGATCAGTGGGGGAAATGAGCTGCATGCTTGGCGGAGGTCTGCGCTCTCAGAGTGTTTTTCTAGTTTTTAATGCTTCAGCATCTAGCATTACACTAAGCTCAATTTGTCTGGCTTTAGCATAATTCTAGCATGACTGTTCACAGAAAGGAAATCACCATGCATTTTGTGTACTGTGTACTTTTTTTGGTTTGTTTATGAGTTTGTCAGCGGATTTCTCGATAAAATCAACAGTAAAATGTTGTGAAGACTTCTCTTTTGTTTTGTTTGCCAGCTAATTAAGCATCAACATTGGGAGCATAGAATTTGAGCACTTTTTTTTCACATGTGAGGACCTTTTCTTTTCTTTTGCTATCCCAGCGATTGGGCACTACTATTGGTAGCAAAAAATGTGAGGAACTTTTTTTTTTCCCACCACAATTGATTGATATGATGTGACATAATTTCAGGCTGCCTCATAAGTACAATTCCATTTTTTACGCTGGTCACACTGGCCTTACCTGGCTCTTCGAGCCTCAAGATGTCGTCTCGGAGACTGGTTCCGCCTGTCGTGACCATGACCCTGTGGCCGGTGTGCTTGGACAGCTGCTTGCAGATTTGGCTGGTCTGGAGGGCCAGTTCTCTCGTGGGGACGAGGACTAGGGCTGGTGGATAAACACGAAGCAGCAAACTCATTTTGAAGCAATCCTTGTTGAATGGACTCGGTTTCCCTTTTCTATCATATTCTTTCATCAGAGCTTTCCTTTTCTACCATGTACATTCCATCACTCTTCCTTTTCTACCACATCCATTTGTCAGAGCTTCCCTTTTCAACCATATTCACTTATCAGAGCTCACCTTTTTATGATATTCATTCAGTTTTCCTTTCTACCACATGAAGAGTTTGTTTGCAAAAACCGATAAGTCCATATTTGCCAAATGGAGATATTTGCGATTAAAGGTCAAGAAAAATAAAGAGAATAATAAGAAAAATTTTGCTTCTTTTGACCATAACTTCAAAAATGTACCTTTATATGTAGTGACCAATATATCATTTAAAAGGTTTTATTTTGTACTTTATGACAGAGACCTTACTTCAAAATCTTAAAAAATGGACTTATCGGTTTTTGCGAACAAACTCTTCACATGCATTTACATGAGTTCTATCACAAATATTTGCAAATATCACAAGGACATTGCTCCTTATTTGATGCATTCCATCATATATCATGCTTTTGGGGTTCTATTTTCCATTTTAATAGTATACGAATCTAGACAACATGAAAGCTGCAGGAGTTATTGCAAACATCCTAAAGACACAGCAGAAATCAATAAGACATATCTTGGATAGAAATGGCTCTGGATAATTCAATAGCATTTTTTTTTTTTTTCTGGTTAAGGTGGTCATATTAGTAAAACAAGTTAACACACGTTGTATTTCATTTCAACATTAATAGTTACAATTTGTTCTAGACATGTAGCGCATGAGGAGCACACAAAAAAATCACCTCAAAATATTGATGTTTTCCTACTCGCCCTCACAGAAGACATCACTGATACAGCTACATACATGTATTTGACAATTAAAAAAAAAAAAAAGATTACTTTCAGGCCAAATGTTTGGACGTTAAAAGTACTGCAATTCTGATGGCACATGTTTGCAAAGATTTAGTGGCAGTCTCCACTAATGAGCAATCAAAATTCACGTAGGAGACTAGCTGAAAATGTTGTGTTGTCTACAACCCTTTACATAAGCACATTGCCATTGATCATTGAACCCACTGAGGACGGTTTGATTTTCCTACAACACACAATTCCCACAGACGCTTGCCTGAGTATACTTGAACTCGTCCTCAACGGGTTAAGATGTGCTCTGCATATTGTGAAATTTCCATGACTTATTGAACTTCATCTTCACAGGAGTCGAAAAATGTGTCTCCCTCCTGTCCATTACTGAACATACCATAGCAATGTCCAGTCAAGCTAGTCAGGCTTGGAGACTTTTCTGTATGCCCACTTTGACACTGATTTCATTGATGGATCAACAATGGCCAGCAACACTGGGGCAAGGAAGTACCGTCCACTTGTTTTGCTATTGTATTGACATTGTTGTTGATACTGCTTTTAAGCTGTTGTATAAACTTTACATTCAAACTTATCTGGTCTACTGATACATTGTAAAACTGCAAACTGTGTGAACCAGCAGATTATTCTTTTAAGAAGCCATTCTTCAAACAAAAAGGTGTCGCATAATCCCTCTGCACAATCAAGCACAATATCAAGACTATAAAACAATGTGTTCATCATTAACCTGTTGAGGACGAGTCCCGAGTACAATCAGGCAAGTGTCTATGGGAAATGCCTGTTGCAGCAAAATCAGCCTGTCCTCAACGGGTTAACATTCAAGTTAAAAGACCTTCTGCTGTTTCATTCTAAAGTTACACATCTCTGTGTCTCATTCTCTAATGCACATAAGAGGTTCTGTGCTGTTACACTAACCTTGTATAACGTCGTTTTCTGGGTTGATCTTCTCAAGGAGGGGTATGGTGTAGGCACCCGTTTTGCCGGTGCCGTTCTTGGCCCTGGCCATGATGTCGCGCCCAGTCAGGGCGATGGGGATGCTCTCCTCCTGGATCGGGGATGGCTTCTCCCAGCCCTTCTCAAAGATGCCCATGAGCAGCGCACGGCTCAGACAGTAGTCCTCAAATTCGTTGCCCTTTGTGTTTGTGACATCCTGGAGGTTGGCGAATGCAATTCAGATGGCTTGGGTTATATATGCATTTCACACTGATTTCAAAATCTCAGGATTTTCTACGAAACAGTATGCACACATCAACTCGGCAGAACAAATTTCTGGTAAGTATCATTATTACAGTCTTCTTTACCCTGGGCCGCCTCTTCATAACTACTGCCGCTGTACCAGACAACCCTGACATTATCATTACCTTACACTATTATGCCAGATACCCTGCTTCTGAAGGGACTTAGTGGATAAAAAAAGAAAATCTTGTCCAATGACATAGGCACTTGGCGGAATTTGAACTCGGGACCTCAAACTGAAAGTCAGAGTTTTATACACGATGCCATGGTTACCATAGAGACTCTCATATCTACGACTAAATCAACATGGCTCTATTATTTGTGGAGAGGAGTAAAATCTTTATCAAGTGCCATCTTGAGGTCACTGGGGTCATAAGCCTCCCTTTTTTGTTCAACTTCAGATTCCCTTTCTTGAGTGACAATTTTCTAGCATTATTTTTCATGAAAGCTGCAGTACTTTCGTAATGACCCCCCCCCCCCAAAAAAAAAAAGGAGTAACAGTTACCACCTCTGCATACAGTATGGTAAAACAAGAAATGTTTGCGTGCATGAAATCTTTGCAAATTTCACGAGCCAAGATTCCTGAAATCAGAATGCATGTCAAAGTCCCTGTCTACACCAGAAGGATGCTTTGAATACCAGTGGCACTGGTGCCAGTGGCACAATTCGCAAAAACTTTGTGCTGCAAATATTTCTGGTTTTACTGTATACTTCCGCTTACTGTTGTTTTTATTCTCCTGTCTTTCTCTGGGACCTGAAGCTTTGTCTTCCAGTCGGGATCACTGAAAAGAAAACACAGCCACCATGAAAGCATAGGATGAAGAACGTTAAAGGGATGGTATAGTTTCGGATAGGATGGGACTTCAGGTCTCTAATGTTGCTTTGAAGATTTTTTTTTTGTTTTCTTTTTTTAGATAATAAGAAACCACTTATGAAATACATGTATGTCAGAGCATGTAATTCTAAGAGGAATTCAAAGTTTATTTGACGAAAATTGGTTTTGAAATGTCCGAGATATCCAGAAGGAAGTGATCCTGATAACAGGTGGAACCCACCTCTAATTTGGATCGCTTTGTTTCCTGTTTTTGGAAATCTCAGTCATTTCAAAACCAATTTTCATCAAATAAAATTTAAAGTCCTCATAGAATTTTATCATTAACATTCCATAAAGTGGTTTCTATAAAGTATCTTGCAAAAAAAGAAGGAAAAAAAAAAAAAAAAGCTGAATCCTTATCTAAACCAATACTTAACCATCCATTTAAGCTGGAGAACTTTTCCTGTCTATAAACGTCTGTGAGGTACTAGTGCCTCCCCGATGAGTAAATGTCCCCCATTAACATTCCTTCATTGCACATCGTCATGTCTTGGTGTTGACACATTCATCAGAATAAGAGAACGTGGTGTAACCCCCATTTCTCTCCTACAGTACATTGGGGTTTTCATGTCTGCAATATAGCATCTGACACCTCAGTGTTGATACTCTCAATGTGGTGTTATGGTCTTCCTCCCCCAGTTGGGCAAATGCAAAGTTGGGTAAATCCGGGAAATTACATATCACCCAGTTCTAGTGCCCATGTGCGCTAGTGGCAATTTGATCCCTGAGCAGGAGTGATTTGTTGTACATTGTATGTCCATGTGATCTGAAAGGAAGAGCAGGATACACCTGACCCCATGTAGCTGGGTAATTACACAATTACTCCTCTAGATCACAAGGCTATCCATTTCTGCTTTAGCCATGTCATTACACTGTTAGATTTTTCCAGTCAGGCACAATGAGGCTATGTGAAACCACAGTCTCTGACTACATTACCTCTTTCTCATGATCGGGACACCATTTTCCAACACTCTTCAGCAACTGCAACTACTTATGATGATTCTTTGGAACAAATATGGATTCCATGGCAGTGGTTTGGTAAAAATTGAATTAATGAAATCTAAATTCTGTTGGCAAAAGAAAGCCGTAAGTTTGAAATACCAATGGAGTGGATTCTTTTTGCACCATTGGGCAATACTGTTTCTAGTTTGTGCAGGATACTTACTCCATGTCAATTGGTGCAGGCTTGGGCTGTGGAGTTTGTTTTGCCGTCGTCTTTTCAATGTCCTTCTGCCGTGAATACTGTCTGCCTTGGTAGCCCCCTCCTCTGTGGCCGCCGTCCCGCTGGTGGCCCGACCCCTCCCTGTGGTAGCCCCCCGGTCCGTCTCTGTGGGGGCCTTGTCTGTCCCTCTGCTGGCCATGCCCGTCGCTCCTTCGAGAGTCATTGTTCTGGCCGGGGCCTCTGTTTGGGCTCCTTGCCCCATGATTGTTATTCATCATTCTGTTGAGTTGTGGTGCAGCAGTTGCCATGGCGATATAAGTGTCTTTTTCCACTGTTTTTGTTAGAAGGGCGTCTCTCTCTGTTGCATCGAGTTTCACAGATTCAAAGTGATTCTCTGCATCAGCTTCTCTTTTTTTTTTTTGACTTTTTGATAATTTTTCTATGAAAATTGCATCAAAATGTTTGAAACTAAATTTCAGTTCAACATGAGATACACACAATACCTGAGATGGGTTGTCAGAAATGTCTAGTACAGTTTCACAAAAAAGGCAAGTTAGTGCCGTTCAAGTTTGTCCATACAAAACGGGAGAAAAAAAAAATGGTCTCTTTGGCAAATATACAAATATACATTAATATATAAAACAATCTTTACAAATAATATATTCTGCTATGAACAGAGACCTCTTGAAGAGGCCAAGTAAGGAATTAAAGAATAGTAAATTGTCCGCCAGGTGGGAAGATAACCAGCAGCAATTCATCGGCTAAGAATTCACGGGAAGTTTTCAACTTCCAGTGTATAAAAGCACGGGGAAGGTGATATATCACAGTTCGGTGTCCTATTCCAACAATGGCAATGTGAAACGTGGCTACGGAGAACGTTGCATCAGGTAGATAAAGTCAACTCGGTAGAAAGCATCCAAGACATCAAGCTATTGCAGGTTGCCATCAAACCAGCCTTCTGAAAAAAAAAGAGACAAAAACACATCAAACAGTTTCTTTTAAATGCCATTCTACAAAGTGCAATGCCATGGTACGTTATGCATATGCTGCCTTCTACATGTATAATGTACATTGACTGTGATAAATAAATTTAACACTGAACCCAAAAATTGTAAAAAAAAAATCATAAATGAATAAAAAATAAGTAAACAGCACATGTACATTGCGGTGCTGTTTCTGTGCAGACAATAGGAGTGTACATGTCCTACATGTATGTACATGTACTTTAACAGATAAAGCACTGGAGGTAAACACTACCGAAAGTATTTATAAGCTTGTGTCAAGATCGTAATCATGACAGAATGCAAAAATGTTTATACCTGGGGCCCGTTTCATAAAACTTGTCATCAGTGACAAGTTGTCATAGATGTGACAAGCTACGGAAATCCTTGCATCTGAGAGCAAATTTGTCATAGAAATGTGGCAGTTGTCACTGATGACAAGTTTTATGAAGCGGGCCCCTGCCCAGGTACACTGTATGTACAAAATAAGGCATGTCCTGTTACCATGTACAGATGTACGTGTGTACACAGACTCATTCATGATCTTACAAATGTAAATTGAGTACTGTATACGCTATAATTTTCGCGTACATAAATTTTTGCGAATTGCCGCTGTCACACATTTTCGCGAGTGATTAAATTCGCGATTGGGGGACCAGAGAAAATATGAAGTGGCAAAGAAAGTGTGGATTTTCAACTTACTAGCAAATAAGAATGATACTAGTTATACACTGCATGAAAAAAACTTACCAAACTCTGCTAACCAGTAAGTTAGAATTCAACATTTTTGAAGTGGATAAGTCCATCGCGCTAGATTTCTGACGAGTGATCCCCTTGCGATAATGGATTGGCTCTCTGCAGTAATCGTAAGTAGACATGGACGTGCTATATGTACGTAAACAAGCTTAGCCAGTATGGTCTGTTCGGTAAGCCGTGACATGGTAAACTAGTACTGAAATTTTCGTATCATCAAGGCAAGGGATTCATTTTGGAAGGTAATATTTTCGCGTGTTGTTAATTTTGCGAATAGCTCCCGACTCGCGAAATTCGCGAAAATAAAACCCTCGCGAAATATATAGCGTATACAGTAGTTTTTCAACAGTAGCATTGACCAGTTATGCGTTATCATTTGATTCTCTTTTCTATGACTTGATTTGTCCATAAGTTACATTTTATTATGAAAACCAAAAAAGAACGTAAACGACTGTTTACGTTACAATTTAGTGTTGAAACCACGACTGATGTATGCAACCAACTGCACGATATAAAAATACAACTGCACTTGTGAAAGCTGAAAAAAAATATGGTGATGTGAAAGTTTAAATTACATGTAATATTGTTAATGTGGAAGCCCCCCTTCCCACCTTACATTTGTACACACCCCATGATAGGATCCCACTCATTCAGTGCACACACACGCACACACTCTGTGGGCTAAGTGAATCGTGAATGAGTGGAGTAGTTTTTCATAACGCTGGCAAACCTGAGCCCCTAAATAACTAAACAATAACATATTTAAACTGTAGCCTTCATTTAAACTCAGTAATTTTAGTAAAGCAAGCTGCCCATAACTTGACCATACTGCCATCTAAGATTCGATCGCGGGCTACGTGTGGAAACCTATGCTTTTGTGCAGGGTCAAATTTTGGCACAGGAGGTTGAACCATGGTGTCGTCTTTTCAGTCAATCAGTTGCATATCAACTTCAAAAAACAACAACAACTAGGGCGGGTCTTGAAGAAAAAGAAAGAAGAAAATGACACAGTGCACGGCCCCTAAACCCCTGGATCGCCAAATAACGATTGCAGAAGCAACCATAGCTGTGCCTGTGGTGAACAGCAGCTGCCGCACCACGGTTCCAACCTCCTGTGCCAAAATTTGACCACACACAGAAGTCAGAAGCATACATGTACATCTGTGGGTTTTACATGTAGGGGGCTCTACGAACATGTCGTAAACAACCCTGTTTGCAGCAGCCCTTGTAAAGGGTGCCTATTTGCGGCAGGGGCCGTTTCATTCATTGATGAAAAGGCCCAATCAGGTGTCACTTCCCATACTAGTAACACTTGCAAGCAACTCCTGCTTGTGTTCTAAAGTGGGACTAAGCACGCATGATGTTCATTACACTAGCTGTTTTATTGATCAATGAAACTGTCCCTGCCACAAATACTAAAACAGGCACCCTGCCACAGTTACTCTAGCCAGTGGTCAAACTTTGGACACCGTTATTGTCAAAATTTAACCCGAATCAGGCTGGGGGGGGGGATCCGCCCCCCCCTAGACGTTTCGCGCAATATCTTCGCTGCGCGATAAGCTCCCGTCGCGATGTTTCATGACTTTTTTCTTTCAAGTATCGCGCAACTTTTGAGACCAAAATTGTTGCGCCCGCGCGTACCGTTTTGACGCGACGCCCGTTCGAAAAAAATTTGTCAACCCCAAAATTGCTCCAAAACGTGATTTTGTGTACAAATCCAATGCAAATTGTGTTTTTTCAATTCACATAAAAATTCATATCTTGACTTAGAATGGACGAAATCAATTTATTTTATCATAATAAAGCTTCGAAAAATGTCTGTGACAAATTTTGGCCAAAAAACAAACAAAAACAAAGAAATACATAAGAAATTCCAAAAAACAATCAAATACATAAGAAATTAATTTCGATACAGATTTTTTTTTATCCTATGTCTCAGGAGAATGATACAAGAAACATTTTTAAAAAGAAATTAGCTTAATTAGAGCATTAATAAATTTAAACACGTGTGTTTAAATGGGCGCTCTGCATCGGTTGATTAAAACTCGATTTTTGAAAAAAAAAAAACAGATAGGATTTTTTCTTTTTTTCATCATGGATAGTGGACATGTGTGTGTAACAAAAAATCACCGTGCAAAGTTGCGACAATTTATACGTCAGATGTGAGATGAATAGAAATGAATAGGGGGCCTCATGAGGCGTTCCCCCCGGGCCTCATGAGGCATGGGGGCGGTCCTCATGAGGCGTGGGGGCGGTCCTCATGAGGCGGGGCAGTCCTCGTACGCGGGAGCGGTCCTCATGAGCGGGTTTCCCAGACTGGTATGGTCGCCATTGCGGTAAGGTCACCAGACATTCACATCGCATGTAACGCGCGCTGCGATCGGAGATGACCTTGGGCGACGGATTTTCATCACTCTCAAAGTACATTCGTAATTCACCTTTTTCCTCCGTAAAAACTCAAATAATTGTAATCAAAATATATTTTACCATATGTGAGAGGTGTTCAAACCCTTTTTAATGCGAGGATGTTTTTGATTTAGAATGGATTTCAGGTTGCAGACTGAGGGAGGTTTTCAAACGCGGTGACCGACAATGCCTCCTTCATTGAAGTGTGTGTATAACACACACGCTGATAATATGTGGCAGGCTATGGGTGGCGAACTATTTCAGTGCCGATATTAGTTCGCCCACCCAGAAGTGCATAGGATTAAAAGGAAAATCTTTACACACAAGTGGCGACCATACGGTAATTGACGTTAGCGATGGCCATACAGCACCTCACTGCAGACTGGCTGGCACTGCACTATATAGACATGGTATTGTACTTGTAGTGACCAGTGCAGTGCAGCAATGTACTGTACTTACTGTACTCGTTAAACAGGGGGGGGGGGGGGGTGGGGGGGGGGGGCACAGGTACACTGTATAGCAGTGACAGTGTCGACAGGACTACTGACTGGTGTGTGATGTTGGGGCGAGAATACTAACGACTGAAATGACTGTGCCATCATCATGCAACACTAACTTGTTAGTCATGTATGATACGGTTACATTTAGCTCTGTCAAGTTCAGAGTAATGCTACTATTAGACATGGCGGTGTGGCCGTATCTTCCGAAATATTTACGTTTCGGTCTTGACCTACTTGTGTCTGAACCTCGTCCTAAAACATAGATCTGCGGGTAGACAACTACAACTTGTACAAGGAACGTTCAAAGCTCAACCCGAGTAAACAATGGTAGATTCGATCCAGAGCCTTCCGGACAAGACATTTTTACATTCGTTTCTTTACCTTTCCAGCGGATATATTGGCACAAAACAACATACAACCTATACATAAGTTTCTAAATAATTATGGAGCAATCACATACTACTGAGCCCTTTTATGATTAGTACGATTGCATCGGATTTTCGGGGAGAATTTTACGATACTCACGTCGAGAAGGTTCAAAATGGCCGTCTGTACCAACACTATGCTGCAGATCGACCATAGAGGGCTGCCGTACGCGAAAAAAAAAAAACCCTGTGTACGTGTGTATTGGTGTACGCAGTGTGGCGAAAGGCCGTTTGCTGTGCAGTGTGAGATTTCAGTGAGTGTTGGATGGGGTAAGTACTAGTACTAGTAGTCTAATCCACCAGCGTCCAACCATCCCGTATTTCGATAATGCGTGTAGAGAACAGTACATGGACATTGCAATAGTGTAGTCTAATATCCTAGGGCCGTATTCTGAGAGGTTATTAAGTGTCTGATTAGCACTTAATTACCGAATTGGTATTCTGAGAGCATGATTAAGTAGGGGTTATATTAGACAGAAAGATCCGTCTGTCCGGAGGGCTCTTTTGTATTTTGCCATTAACGCCGTCCTCCGTAGACATTAGGGAGCTTTAGATTTTCGACGCGCGGACGTTCAAAGGAAAAAAACATGTTCTGAGCTTGCGCAGTAGCGCGCGTATAGTCAATCTATTTTTAGCTTGCGTCGCCTGAGTTGTTTACTACGCGTACTGGGCTATTTTCACGTCCGCACAGTTTGCGACGTAGAGAGCTTCTTCATGCACTGATCGTATGGGGGCTCGATTTGATTTTTTCTACGTTGCGTCCCAGCGTAATCTAAAGCTACTTTTCCACACGACGCAGGGAGAGGAGAACGTCCAGCGCAAGCGTCGGCTCAAACGTCCGCGCGTCAAAATCTAAAGCTCCCTATTGTATACGGAGGGGATCCGTGAAGCCAGACGCAGTCTCCGCGGAACATTCCCCGACGGACCAGATACAGACCGATCTTTCGGTCAAGGGTTATATTAACTACCATAGCAACAAGCGTTTTGGCGGGAAGGACCTACGCGTTTGCGCGTATCAATGCGCGCGCACCTCTGAGAGGACTTAATCACAGAGTTAATTACGAATCGGTATTCTGAGGGTGTAATTAAGTATGAAAGTTAATGAAAAACTTAATGATACCAAAGAGTGTCATTAACTACTCCGATATCAAGCATTACATCGCGTTTTCTCTGCCACAACGATGCTTACCGTCTTCGGTATCCGAGGAGCGGTTGAATCTTGTTACCATGGTATCCATAAAATTCAGAGAAAAAAGAAGAAATAAAGCCGATCTTCGAGGAATTTTGTCATTTTATGTGAGCAAAGAGGTTGAGATCTTCGCGTGCGTAGGTGAGGGGTTGTAATCAAATACCCGAGTGTGCGCACGGAAAGCTCTTGGGTTGTAATTACAGGGGACGTGCAGGAGCGCGCATTGAGGGCATATTTGCGCGTATAGTCATCATTTTGGCTTCTAACAACGCGTCTGATTGGATGGAATAACAATTAGATGGGAGGGACCTAAGATAATTACAGGGGACTTAATCATACCTTAATTACGTCCTCAGAATACCGATTTTGCCCATGATTAAGGGCCTATTAACTTCACGACTTAATCACGAAGTTAATTACAGACTTAATTACGACCTCAGAATACCACCCCTAGCCTTTCAATTTTTATTCATTCAACGTTGGATATGACTTTTCAGGGGCGGATCCAGGAATTCTATAAAGGGGAGGCACCTTTGCAAAATTAAAGAAGGGGGTGCACGCACCTCCAATTTTTTTCTTTGTATTTCTTTTGCTTTAACTACAAATAGAGAGGGCTCGTGCGCCCGGTCCCCCCCCCCCCCCCCCCCCCCCCGATCCGCCACTGAATTTTAATCATTATTTATGAATTCATTTTGTTGTTACATATTGTGATCCAAACAAAAAATTCCACTACTGACCAGTTAAAGAGAAAAATCATGGTGATGATGGTATATAGGTGCCAAGGTCTTAAAGGTTAGACACTGCCCAGGACCGGGTTTCAGCGTTTCATATTTTACTGTCACTATATACATGTACACTGTGGGTAGGTGTGGAACCTAGACCGGCAGGGTTTTGTACTATTGAGTAGCCAAAAGTTAAGATCTTGTTTGTACACAAAAAAAAAATAGAAATTATAATAATAGTAATAATAATTACAATACAGAATATAATCATTATACTAAAATTATGTTTATTTTGGGCAAAGATATTGTAATGAAAGGAATCATTCCTAGGGGGAGAGAGCAAGAGAGAGAGAGAGGGAGGTGAGACAACATGTCTAAATATATTGAATATTGTTAGTTGTTCTTTTTTAATGTAAATACATAGGCCTATATACCTTGTGCATACTTTTCTTATTACAGCTTGAGACCTCCCTCCCATATGAGTAGTATGTTTTACTTTGTTTCATCATGAATATGTAATTTGAATTCTTTAGAACTATTTGGATTTATTGTGTTTTTAATCATTTGATGTAAAACTGTTGCAATACAGCTTTTGGCTGAGAAAATATTTTTGTTTTCAAACCATTTCAATCAGCCAATCATCATACATACCCTTTCCATTAACTTCACTGCAATTACAATGCACTGTAATACACAATGTATAGTGAATCATGTGAAACATACTAGACAACATTTGCACTTGGTATACTGGTACCACATATTATTCATTATCTGCGTGTGTGTGTGTGTAACATGTGTTGTTCATGAGTGTGTATAGTTTGTGTAAAACACAGTAAGCACAAGTGTGTAGATAGATGGATTGGATAGATTTATAGACAGACAGACAGATAGATAGATAGATAGATAGATAGATAGATAGATAGATAGATAAATAAATAAATAGATAGATAGAGATAGACAGATGATAGATAGATAGATAGATAGGTAGACAGATAGATAGGTAGATAGATAGATAGATAGATAGATAGATAGAGACAGATAGACAGATAGGTAGATAGATAGACAGATAGATATGGATAGATAGATAGATAGATAGATAGAGACAGATAGACAGATGATAGGTAGATAGATAGATAGATAGATAGATAGATATCATATAGTATTCATATTATGTGTAAGCATATGTTTGGCAGCAAGATGTGGGAGGAGAGCTCCATGGTGTATGTTTCTACATCAGTGCACTCCCGTTGTAACGAACATGTAGTTATATGAAATTTTGGTTTATGCAATGAAGTAAAAGTTCAGGCCACAATATCATCTGCTCTATGACTTTCATTGTTTATTTGTTGGGTTATGATGAAATTTAATGAAAGAAACTGCCAGCCCCGAGGACTTCGTAAAAACAGGGGGTCGTTTCATCAATTGTCTCTGAAGTCTCTGACAATTTCAGCAAAATCCTTGGTTTTGATTGGCTGAGATGCTCTGGTCACTGACTGTTACCATGGTATGATTGTCAGAGACTGACAACTTGTCAGCGCTGACAACTTTCATGAAACGGTACCCAGGAGTCCACTGTATAAACATCCGAAGACCTGTGAAAACAATCATCTGACAGCTGATTTTTTTTTTTTTTTGATCATCCTCCTCCTTCCCCCCCCCTCCATATTCTCTTCCCTCCTTGCCATCTCATCTACCCTTAGATCCTCACACACCCAAAAATAAAAGAAACATTTTGGTAAAGATACATATTTGTGAGGGAGGAACCACTACTTGTACTAATTCATTCATAGATATATATCTACAGGAACCAGGGCATTAATTGTACATAAGGCTGATATCCTAGCCTGATATCAAACATGGAATCCTGGATTTCACTGAGCTTTGAAGTTTTTGAATAGCTTGTGAATGTATCATGTCTCCTATTTGTTTAAATATAGATCCCTGGCAGTGCCTTCAATGTGATGGTGTTGAGGAAGGGGTTGTGTAAATCATGTCAGAAGCACTTTGCTGACATGGTGATTATATTTTTTCATAAATATCTTAACAGCAATCACCGTTTCAAAATTGAGACGTGTTTCTTCATCTGTATTTCTTCTCACAAGACGGTTCAGCAAAGTTCAACAAAATTTGATATTGCTATGGTGCCTTACAGTATCCAAGCAAATAGTAAATTAATATGAATAGTGGATCGAAGAAACTAAAAAAGATGAAGATTCATAATATAGTACATGTACTTCATTTTTTTAATTGTACTTTGTGCCATATGAAGAAGATGAAATATCTACAGTCAAACCTTTCTATAGCAGCCACCCCCCACCCCCCCCCCCCCCCCCCCCCCGGAAGGTGAACAAAGGGGCCAATCTAGAGAGGTGGCCATTATACAGGGCTCCACACTAACTTTTATTTTTGGTGGCCCAAAGGCGAACATCCGACCTTTTTTGGTGGCCCGATCAGGCCACTCAATTCTTCATTTCTGAAATTTTGGTGGCCCAACGTGCGTTTTTGGTGGCCCCGGGCCACCAGGCCACCGTTAGTGTCAAGCCCTGCATTATAGACAGGTTCTTTAACATCCTTTTTTTTTTTCTCTCATAGGAAATTGATTTTAGTGGTCATATCCAATGGCAAGTGGCTGCTATATAGACAGGTGGTCACTGAAACAGGTTTGACTGTAGTGTATTTCACTTTATTATAGCACTGAGCTCTTACAAGTGTGCAGAGAGACTTGGAACAGAGTACGCAGACAGGCAGACAGACAGATACACAGACACACACATGCACACACATTCTTGTATAATGCTTCACTAAATTGGGGATATGATACTTAACTCAAGGGAACTATGCATATTCCATCACTTGTTTCTATAAGGAAAACATCTATATAATATACATGTATATATGTATATACACTGTGTATATATATATATATTCTGATAATCTGATTAATTGAAATTGAAAACCATAAAAACTAATACTTAACTTCAGTTAAGTAAAATAAAAAATCAGGTTTCATGTAGTATAACATTATATTGTATACACAACAATCAAGGATATGTGTGAACATTTCAAATTTTCCCATTTGAATATTGTGAAAACTTTTGGCCTACATACAGGACTTGGTCCTAAATATGCAGAACAAGCAGGTGCATTATATACCCTCGATACCTCTAGGGCCTTGAGACTGCGCTTTTTCATTTGTTTTAAATACTTAAAAAAACAAAAACAAAAACAAAAACAGGCATATGCGCGGTATGTAATGTATCCCCTGTTACCTGGAGTGAAATGCTATCGATTCAATATCCTCAATTGAAGCCGTTTGCCAGAACACACATCACCAGGAGAGAATATAATGTTAAAGGGACTGTACAGTATATCATGAGGTTGTGGGGATTCATGTTTTGAACACTCCTAAGTGAGATAATGAGAAACCTCTTATGAAATATGAAAGAGCATGTAATTTTGAGGATTCAACGTTTATTTGATGAAAATTGGTTTTCAAATGGCTGAGATATAAAAAAAAAAGTGCTTATAATACAAGGCGACAGGTCACGCCTTTTATTAGCATCTCTTTGTTTCACCTTGTTTTTGGATATCTAAGCCATTTCAAAACCGATTTTCATCAAATAAACTTTTGATACCCCTTAGAATTGCATGCTCTTTGACATCTCATAGAGTGGTTTCTGAATATCTAATTTCTAAATGTTAAAAGCTAAATCCTCACCTCAACCAGAACTGTACACACTCTTTAATTTCTATTTATGATGTAAGAATGTAAGCAAAAACTGACCCTTAATTCCTCCAATCAAATATCAAAATTCTCCTCCAGTTTGAAGCTGTACGGGACTCCATAAACCATAACAAAGAACACACCCACCTGGCATTCACTATTATCTCAAAGACAAAATAAATGAATAAAATCCCATCAAAACTTGTTCATATCTATCTGTATTTGAGTAGAAGACACAATATAACTTGTATATACCACATCTACCAACAAAGTCATTGGGACAACACACTTCCAGAAAAAAAGAAAAGAAAAAAGGAATTAACAAAATCAAAGCTCTGTATGAAAAGAATAAGACGTGAAAGGTACGGCCAGCACAAGCAAACAAAGTACTGTAAAACCAGAAATGTTAGCGTGCATGAAACTTTTGCGAATTTTGTGAGGAGCCAATTAGAATCGCGAAACTTAAATGCATGTGAAAGTTTTTGTCTACACAATGCATTGAATGCCAGTACAATGTTGCACGCCATAACGGTCTGCAATTTGTGAAAGTTTCATGCTGGAAAAAAAAAATGAAAGTTTCATGTCGCACATCATTCTAGTTTTACAGTACTCAGTAACTGGATGCTTTTCAACAGTGCTATACCTACTGAACAGGAAAAGTATACAGAAAGCAAAGGGAAACATATTGTGTCAAATATATACATGTATATTTATATAATGTATTTGTATTGTGTCTAACAGAGGCATAAACGAAACGTAATATTGAGTGCATTGCGCATATCTTTATGACACATATTTTCACTGCAAAGGGACATGATGACTAACTTAAAGGACAAGTCCACCTTCATAGACATGTGGGTTGAGTGAATGCAGCAATATTAGTAGAACACATCAGTGAGAGTTTGAGGAAAATCAGACAATCCATACAAAAGTTATGAATGCTTTAAGTTTCTTATATTTATTTTTCTTTATTCTTTCTTTATAACGTTGTACACATGTGACATCACAAGCTATAGTATCCAGCCGTGATTGAGCAGAAACTTAGAGAATTCATAACTTTTGAACGGATTGTCTGATTTTCCTAAAACTCTCACTGATGTGTTCTACTAATATTGTTGCATTCACTTAATCCACATGTCCATGAAGGTGAACTTGTCCTTTAAACATGAAACAATTGAAACCACCTGGGTAGAGTGTAGGAAATGGCAGAGTTGGAAAGTGTTGCGTAACAAAATAGAGAGATGTTTGGTAACAGTTACCAGTGCTCTGACTTTACACAATCTAGTATTTGAAAATGGTCTACAAACAATAGCGACAAATCTTTCATATACAGCCTTATAATACACACAGACATATTAAGCTTCTGCTTTGTTAATATGGGTATGCTGTTTATTTTCTGAAGACTGTACAAAATTGTTGCATAGGTTTCATATTCTAAGCAAACACATGTATTCTATATAATCATCCTTTGAACTTCCTCAGGGGACATGTAACAGTGGGCTGTACAAGGTAGGAGCACAATGGTTAATATACACTGTGCCTGCTTAAACAGGAAGGATCTAGGAATAGAGCCTACGGAAGTGGGGGTGGTAATTTTTTTCCCCGTTTTGTTTTTTTACACATCCGCCAAAAGTGTATTTTGTGACCCCTGCTTACTTTATTGCAGGCACACCTCATGATTATGAGAAGATAATAAATGGGATATCTTCTTCTTTTTATGTTTTCTCCTCCAACAAAAGCAGGAATTACAGTCAACAACTGATTTAGCATGATATTGAATTCTTAAATATGAAATACATTCTTCTAGAATGCATGTTGCATATATCATCATAACTACAAATGTATTTATGGCACATGAAACCATGATTGCTAAATGTACATGTAACAAGCCAAAAAAGACACATTCCTCTACTGTTGTACAATGCATAGATTTATGCCATTGACTAAAACTGATACAGTGACTTGATATCTCATTCTATGCAATTTTACCAATGATTCTGATGACCATAAATTTCTTCTACCCACTACCAACCCAGCATCTCTGTTTCTTTATCTTTTCCTTTTCTATTTTTTTTTTCTTTAAGTGGAAAGACCTACTCTGCTAACTTTCAAATAAGTGACAAAAATACTTTACAGTAAGTCATTGTTCAGTTTCTCCCATCTCTTTGATTGATGAAGACATATTTCCAGTATAAAATCATTCCACGTATTTCATTTCATTTCATTTCAAGACTCAAAGTGGCTCTTAAACATGGATGAAACAGATGCTGTCACATATTCTTTGTTGGATGTGTTCCACTCATCATTTCCCTACAGTTTCTGACACATCCAATGGTGAATCTCAAAGTCCTTTTTTTTTTTGAAATATGGAACAGCACATTTCATTGGCTGGCCTCAGCTGCTTGCGGGACACCCCCACCAACGGGGGACTTCCTTATTCGTGGATCCACGTATGACGCCCTCGATGTGGTTTCAAACGAGTTGTAGTGCTCCTTGATTTTGACGGGATCAAGCTCTGGCTGCGATGCAGGATAGGCTCTGGGTTCGCGCGCTACAAGAATCAAACCAACAGAAATGCCCAAACATTATCCACATGAACTTAGTTTTTCATATTTGGCATAATTATTACCATATTCAATTCTAATTCAATGTACTACTGATGCAACATTTTTCTTCATTCTTTATGCATCAGAATTCAGTTTTTCTCTTTTGATTAACATCACACAAAAACCTTATTTTTCTTTGTCTTCCCATTTCATTTGGCTTTATAGAGCTGTATTGTTTCTGGCACTGAATATGTTTTTGAAACTGAATACATGGTATTGTTGTTGCTACTTGTTGTTTACAGAGAACATGTTCAACTTCATTTTGTATGATTCATTTGGTGTTGAGAAATCCCTGAATTGGTTGATCAGCCATAAGTAGTCACTATTAAAGAAAAAAAAAAGGCTATTGCCTATTACAACAGACACAGGCACAATGTATATGGGTACCCATATGAGAGAGATGTACATTTGTACATTGTCAGCGGTATTTTTTTTCTCCTTCTTCTTCTTCTTCTTCTCTCTTTTTTTTTTTTTTTTTTTTTTTGCTTACAAAAAGAATACCTCTATTACATAAATTATACTGATATGATAAACACGAAGAAAGTCTTAGTTTCTACATCACATAGATATTGTTGAATGAAAAAGAAATTCACAAATTTTGTAGCAAATGTACTGTACATTAGCAGGGGCAGATCAAGGAATTCCGTAAAGAGGGGCCGCCTTTACAAAATTAAAGGGGGGCACAAGCACCCCCCCCCCATTTTTTCCTTTTTATTTCTTTTGTCTTAACAAAAAATAAAGGGGGTGGTGCGCACCAGGCGCGCTCCCCCCTGAATCTGCCACTACATTAGTATCAAAATTTTGTACACTGGCATAAACAGCAAGACAGTCAGTACAGTACCGACCTTCTATAATGGACTAACATTCAATTTTGAAATATCGCGTAGTACAGTCAACCTTGCTAAAGCTGACCTCACATAAGTCAAATAATCACCTAAGTCAAAGATTTTTTTTCCATCATCTTCTCTTTATATTCTATTGATTTTAATCCCTCATAAGTCAAACTTTCTCTAAGTTGAAGCTACATGTATTTCTTCAGTCCAAATAGATTCAACTTATAGGCAAGGTTGACTGTACCATCTGTAGTGGAAGACATTCATTAGAAGTCAGTATTTTGATACAAGCAACATACCTGCCAGATGTAGTAGATGTTTGGGCACAGGCTTGGGATTGCTCACATAGGATTCCTTGTGTGTGGTGTCAAAGTAATGGTCATACTGGAGACATAGTTGAAAAGAAGCAAAGGAAACAATACATCTTATCATTTGCCCTTAATAGAGGAGAGAGACAGAGATTTTAAGGACAAGTTCACCTTTATATTATGTACATGGGGTTTGAATGAATGCAGCAATAATAGTAGACCACATCAGTGAAAGTTTGGGGAAAATCGTACAATCTGTTAAAAGTTATGAATTTTTATTTAAAGATTCTGCATAAATAGTCACTGCTGAATGAGAAGACTACTAGTGCTTGTAATGTCACATGCGTAGAAGATAAGAAAAAAAATATGAAAAGAAATCCACAAACTTTCAACTTAAAAAAAAAAAAGTACATTGTACATGTTCTCTCGACTTTTTTATACTGGCAACTGTCAGGGGTAATATTATTCCCCAGCCTTCTGAAAAAGACAAGTCAAGTGTTCCTTTATTATGCAAGAAAAGTGAAAATATGTAGAATTTTCTTTAGTACTTTCTTTATACCATTCTACGCATGTGACATCACGAGCTGTGGAACCCCTAAAGTGGTAGCGTTAAAAGTTTGAATCTTAGACAACTGACATGTCTCATAGTACTGCACAACAGAGTCAGGTCACGGCAATACATTCAAAGACTAATTGTGTTTTCTCTCTTCAGTTTTAATGAAGTTCTGCAGCATGGAACTCATAAACATGGGCTGGGGTGCTTCACTGATAGAACAGTTAGTTGTATCGCCTTCTGGCTGACTGCAGTTAGGAACTCATACAATGGTCAGAACAGATGTATACTATTATCAGATTATTAGCCATTATTTCATTCCAATCTTATTTAGAGTAGAACCCCCTAGTAGGCCCTATCCCCAGTACAGTAGGCCCTATCTAAAACTCTTACCCAGTAATTTGTTTAAATGAAGCAAAGCGTAATTAATGTTACAGTAAACATGTGGCAATGTGCGGCCCAAATGTAAATTTCTTGTATATTCTACAGGTACCATACTAGCGTTAATAGTTTATATCATTAGTATAAATTTACATTCATACTATGGGATACTGTTTAGAGACAACTGTACGTAGTGTTGGAGAAGATGGTTATGTGCTATATACAACTTGATCTGTCAGTATAAATTAGAATCGGGATTAGGGATTCTACTCCACACATAATGGGATTACGACAAGTTGACATCGTACATACCTGTGACGGTAACCTCTTGGGTACCCGCAACCTCTCTATATCGAACCTCTCCTCGCTCCAGTTGCCTACAAGAGTGTTAGGTGTGTAGCAATCTTCTTTGGTTGTTGTACGCCAGCCGTACTGACGAAATTTCTCGAGATCGGTGGTGTGGGTCCAAACCTCGCCGAGACCGGAGGCGCGAACCATGGACCGAAACGCAACTTCGTCTTCTGAAGCCATGACCCGACTTGATTTGAATCTCCTGTGGTTTTGCTTTACAATGAGATTTGTTCGGTATCGATGTTCTAATGTCAACTACCGATACTGTTGTCTCGTAAATCACAGTAGATCTTTGTTGATAAACGACTTCCAATTCTACGTGCAATTCAATGAATGCAGCTAGCCAGCGATTGCGAAGACGGCCTACAGCAGATCACGTTCGACCATTTTACCCACACTGTTTACTGTTTATACTGCACTGGCGATCGCGAGTCGATAGTCGTAAACTGAGCTTGAGAAAACGTGTTGTGCATGCAGTGTGTGTGTGTATGAACAGACACAAAACATACTTCCGGGGTCCGGCGTTGTTATGGATACATACAGCTGAGAGCCTGCGTTGACTTGACCGTAGAGGGAGCGCTCTCACTGTCACTCGCACGGTGACTGGTCACTCGTTATTTTTGCCTTTCGTGGACGCGTCTTTCTCTTCTGGGGGTGTTGCAAGAAAGAATAGGATGCAAATTGCAACTCGACTTTCTGCAACACTCCCTTTGAGTCCTCCTTTATTTCCCTCTCCCGGCCTCTCCCGCCTCCCGTCCCCTCCTTCCCTTTCATCCTATGGTTCCCATGACCTACGTTTTCTAACAAAATAAACAACTGAGAAGGAGATTCTTACTCTTTTTCATAATTTACATTTCAACGGAGTGCAGATGATCAATTATTCCCTGACTCTTCATGAAACACACTAGAGCAAAACTTATGACAATGATCGTGCATACAATGGCGAGTCTTCCCTGCATGGGCTTTTTGTAATTATTAGTGTTGGGAAATGTCACGTGTTCTGACTCCTCTCCCTTCATGCTATAGCAGTATGTGAAGAGTTTAAACGCAAAACGGGCTATGCACCATTTTTACTATTTAATGTAAGTCCGTCATCAGCTAGACAGCTACAAAACAAAAATCCGATGATTCTTCATTTGTTGCATAACCCGGAATATCATCGAATTTATGGTTAACATCCTATATTTTTATTTTTGTTGTTTTTAGTAGGTTTAATCGCAAATTCAAATCGACAAAAATGGAGTTAACTCCGTATTTTTGCGAAAAAAACTTTCTATGATAATATGTACAGCCAGAAGTTCACCATGAAGCTTTGTCTTTAGATCACCGTGAACAACAACGCGTTTGTTGCACTGAGGATATCTATGTCATTGATATTGCATAAGGTAGCTTAAATCCAGACTTGAAGATTTTTGTCGTGTTTGGTTCTACTCTCTAACTGCCTAAGCATTTGAAACTGACTTTAAGTATTGAAAACATTTTCGTTTCTTCAATTGGTAAATTTTTGTCTTATCTTAGGCTGAAAATATAGATTTAGAGGTTGAGAAAGTTTGGAAAACTTTGAAGAAAATTTGTCATAAGAACGTACTAGAACAAAAGATAAAATTGGAATTCTGAAAAAACAAGAGGATAAGCGGAGAAAAACTTTGTATGTACTGTATCTCTTCGGGAAAATATTTTTAGCTCACAAGTATACAAGCAGCTTAATATGAGATTTTTGTCATTTCTGCATATGAAATGAATATGAAAATTGTGAGAGCATGACATAATCAAAAACTTGCTGATTCGAATGCATGTATTTACATGAATGTTCCAGAAGTGTTTTCCGAAAAAATAGGTGAAATTTCAAAATGTTATAAGTTCCTTATTTTCTTCTCCGACTTCGATAATAAATTTTTTCACTGTTCTGCAGGGATTTGTTTCTCTTTCTTATGAAAGTATTGATACAGTGCACTCCCGTTATAACGAACACCGTGACGGTCATATATAACGAAATTCCGGTTACAACGAAGTAAAAATTCAGGCCGCACCATTATCCGCTCTGTGCCTATTTTTTATTTGTTCGGTTATAACGAAATTTCGATAAAACGAAAGAAAACTGTCGGGCCCGAGGACCTCGCTATTACGGGAGTCCACTGTACAATATTTTGAGGTGGATTTCTGATTTCTTTAATCAATACTAGAAGTCATCAGTAATTTAATAGTAAATAGTTTGTTCTCAACTTCGACGACCAATACATCCATCACAATAGTCACATACAGACGGAATAACTGTTTATTCACTCTCTGAATAAAAATCAAAAGCACGAGGCCTCTTCTTAGGTTGGATGGCACCAACTGCACCAATATTAACAGAATCTTTCGAAATTGAATGTCATATCGAAACATATTGAAACATAATAAGTATTATTAGACTTTTGTATAATTGCCTGAGTGATATATTCATTTTGTTAGTCGTGTTGTACTAAGTATTTGGCTGATTTTGATTAAATTTATATTATGCGCTATTTAGTCAAATTATATGTAACTTACTTTTGTTGCGAAATACAAGAAATAGATTAAATACAATTCAGCACATCACTACTTACGTTTAAAAGTACTAGCATGCTTGTACTTTGAGGCGAATCTCCAATGGGTGATTTCAAGTTCGGTGCTAGTGCTAGTGCTAGTGCTAGCCCACGAATAATAGCGTTAAATCGAGCTCCAACACCGACGGTCAGATTAACGAGGCGATGCCGATCAAAATTATCGATCACCAGCACTAGGTGTTGGAATCACAGCACCGCGAGCTCCGCGGTAATTGCGCGACGAAAAAAGTTATTGCGCGTGATTACAGTCAAATATTAAAAGATGTAGCCAAAATTGCTTAGTTTTAGAGACATAGTGAGGAAGTCATATTAAAATGCCACAAATTTCATCCACTCCCCAAAATACAACTATCTTAATTTTGCTCCCAGGCTCAGATTTATGAAGCCATGTCGAGAGTGTTCGTGTACGTTTCGTGGGCGACCACTGTATTAGCATAGACTTTGCACGTAAAACGTGCATCTATTATGGACGTGAATAAGAGTCTCGCACGGCAACGCTAACACCAGCACCGAACTTGAAATGACGAAAATGTTAATCCCTAGGGGCTAGTGTTAGTCAATGGCGAAAAAGCACGTAAATCGCTAACACAAACGGCGGAGCTCGGTTCAGCAGACGACATTCAACACCGAGCCAAACACCAGCAACCGGAAATACGTCATAATTTTGAGGTCAACTCCCAACACCGACGTGATTTCAAGTTCGGTTTTATCGCCGGTGCTAGTGCTATCTCAGCACTAGCACTAGCACTAGCACCGAACTTGAAATCACCCAATCTTCGTTGTGAGAGATTCTTTGGGTTTTACCAAAGAGATTATACCTATAGAGTAAGTAGTCGCCATACGCGTGCGTACAAATAGTGCGTCCAAAATTGAAGAGGGAGCGCACACTCAGCTCCTGGCACTGGATCTAAGTCTACGTTCAAGTCATATCTTCTCATATCATATCTGGAATGATTCTTATTCTTCATTACACATTTTCATTTTCAGAATCACAATGTCGTTAATTGTTTGAATATTAGTTTCCACGATGGTATCACATCATTTGAACCATTTGGTAGAGTCCAGACTTTTTTGTTGTTCGCAAAATAAAGAGTGGGAACTTGGGTGTAGACTAGACAGTACTTGAGCATTATGACGTTTGTTTCGCGTACATTCCCACTCAAGCCATAAAATCAAACAACCTCAGCACCATTATGACGCTTAAAGATGACCATTGTGACGTCACAATAAAGCAACGCAAGGTCACTGCGCCGAATATTCAAGTCGAGCGCATTAAACAGTGCGCTGCCAGGATCCGTGCAATGGCGGCTCCCACAACGGGAAATGGCAGCTACCTCGCGCGGCTGCCTCCCCACTGGACTACGCCCTCTTGTGTTATAATCTCTTTGGGTTTTACATGCACGCGCACGCAATCCCGTCAGCGTGCAGAGCGCCATCTCTTGGTCATTTACTTCCGGGTCTTACCTTCATCATGGTTGATGCGGCCACGAAGAAAACGCTGAACAGTCTTCCACTGCTCAAAACAAAAGCTGGCCCGAGGGACAAGGATTTGTGGCCTACACGGCTCAAAGAAGAGTATCAAGCTCTGATCAAGGTAGGTCTCAGAGGGATTCTTGTGGAAGAAGCGCCTGGTTTTTGGTGGCATATGTTCACGAAGCTGTTCGCGCTTTATCAGGCCTTGCGTCGGAGATGTACGGAACGTCTACGGGAGTACTGCGGGGTGGTGATTGTCGTGTAGGTGCTAGCAGCAGCTGTACACTACTGCAGTAGGTGGCCCTGCGTCTAGCATACCGACCTTGCCCAGGCCATGTAATGATGTGATGTCAGTCGGGATCCATGTCAATCTAGCCAGCCATGCGTGATGCGATGTGATGAAACTCGACTAATTCACCATTCTGCCTATTCACCGTGCAAAGTTACTGTTTTACTGACAAATGCGTCATTAAATAGGAATAAGAACATACTCAAGTACTTCACTTAAAACCCATTTATCATGCCCTGTACTTCTTGTACTGCAATATAATAATAATAATGAGTTATTTCTGACACACAGCTACAGTACAGAAGAGACAAACTGAGCAGTGCTAGGCCTGAAATACACCTTGTACATTGTGTCACTTGTAGAAATAACTGAGCTCGAAAGTGAGGAAAAATGTGCGGTAACATTAATTTGTGAAACAAAAGGAAGCTGCACCAGCCCTAGTCCAGCAGCTTCAGGTGTTCAGGATATTTTTGTGGGGAAGTAAGTGTGACCAGTGCAGTCAGAATGCTAAGCATTTGGGCTGCAAGTTTTGCATTAATAGAATCTTGTATGAGTGGTTGTATTTTGATGTGATGGTAGCAAGTCTGATTTTTTGTGAATCAGGACTTCAAGACAATTTCGCTAGTGCAGTGGTTAAATTTGTGATTGTAGAGTCTGAACAGAAAAATAATGTATGCACGAATCATTTACAATGATTCATGTTGGGATCATGGTTTATATTTTCGCATGTTTTAAAATTTGCGTATAGCACATGCACCTGACTGACAAAATTTGCGAAAAATAAAAACCTCACGAAATATTCAGCCTATACAGTTTATGAATGTAAGTAATTTTGGCAATGGATAGAACTCGGGACTTCTGTGTTGTGCTGACGTACGCAATTTTGTGACTTCTTGTTGGCAAACTTTACTTGATTATTTCTTTCTCTTGTTTTTCCATGATACAGTATGTGGGAAACAACAAGGAGGCCGACAATGACTGGTTCCGGTTGGAGTCCAACAAGGATGGCACGAGATGGTTTGGAAAATGCTGGCACATACAAAACCTCCTGAAGTACGAGTTTGAACTCGAGTTCGACGTGAGTTCAGCAGTCAAAATATTTAACATTTCATTCGATGGCTGAGATGTGATGTCATACATTGCAAAATGCGGCCTGTCAGATCATGTTATTCTGGTAGATTGTAAGCATGTTGGTAAGAAGTCACTCAAATGGCAGATCTATGAGCCCCATATGAGATACAGTCGCATAAGTCAAATAATCGCCTAAGTTGAAAACAGGTCTTTTCAAGTCCTCTTCTTTTAATATACATGTATTCTATTGATTTTAAATCCCTCATAAAGTGGAATTTTCTCTAAGTCAAAACTATTTCTTCAGTCCAAATACTGTAGATTCGACTTAGGCAAGGCAGACCGTAATTGAAGATGACTGACAATTTATGATCAGATTTAGATCCATGCCCCGTGGGAGAAATGCGGTGCATTTGATGTGGATTCTTAACTCTTCTCGTGTTATATATTCAATGGTAGATCCCTGTGACGTATCCGGCAACGGCTCCAGAGATTGCCATTCCTGAGCTAGATGGAAAGACGGCCAAGATGTACAGGGGAGGCAAGATCTGCCTGACAGACCACTTCAAGCCCCTCTGGGGCAAGAACGTGCCAAAGTTTGGCATTGCTCACGCCATGGCATTAGGGGTGAGTACTGCACATTTTAGTGACTAAACCCTTTAAAATTCTTGCCTCCAAAAATATTGCCTACAGGACATGAAAATCACCCCAAGTACATTTAGTCAGAATGACTTGGTATAATTTGCTGTTCCAGAAATAAATGTGTATTCCCTTGGTAGGTGTTGAATATTTTATAATGAGAGAAGCTATCTCAAAGCTAGGTAACAAAAGCCTAGTGACCTCAGAGAATGTCACCATGGTAAATGATGAAGGTAAAAATTTTCTTTCAACTTTTGGTCAAACGTTATATGCTATTCATATTTAAATGTCTTGAAATCACGGTTGATGAGTAATGTAATTTAATTCAGTTTTGCCGTGTTGCCATAGTTACAGAAGAAATGCATGAAATGCCTGCATGCCTGTCATCATGTAAGGGAACCAAAAGAATGTTGCCATGCTCAGTTACTGTCAATTGCTTTTCCTTTCCTTTTCCCTCTTCTTGATTTCTTTCAAACAATATATCTCCTACACACAGCTTGGTCCATGGCTAGCAGTGGAGATTCCAGATCTTATAGAGAAGGGCTTGGTCACACACAAGGATGACGAGGCAGCTGGAAACTCATAGGGATTAGTTATAGAGATTGCAGCATATTATCTAGTGTATGTATTTTATTAGTAAGATCTCAAATGTTGTATAAAGTGAAAGACAGTGTATTAGATTCAACACACGACGCATGTGCTCATAGAGTCAAACTTGTCTATAGCGGCCACCCAAGGGAGACAAAAAAAGTGGCTGCTATAGACATGTGGCTGTTATAGACAGGTTCTTTAACATGCTTTTTCTCTTGGAGGGAATTGATTTTAGTGGTTGTATTACAGCAGGTGGCTGCTATATACATGTGGTCCCTAAGACAGGTTTGACTGTATCTGAATCTTGCCCCTTTCCTGCAAAAGGAATGACATGAATCTGATGAAAATGTCAAGAACCCAAAGTGTACCATACAGTACCATGCCTTGCCTAAAGTGGACCACAACCCAGTGTGCTCCAAAACTGTACCGTATCGCACCATGCCAGAGAGCGCTCAACTGGAAAGTGTTCCAAAAGCATACTGTACCAGCTGCTGACATCAGAAAAATGTGTGCAACATGCACTATGTCATAATGCAAAGAGTTGATTCTCTTTTTCAGGGACACCTTTATGTAGCGTAAGGTAAGCATGCTAGGTGAATGTGTTGGTTGATACAAAACATGTGACCCCTCTCTGATTCGAGTCCAAAAATAGCTCAAGAGGTACACTATCTCCAGAGCAATTGATCGCTCCAAATCTTGAATGGTATGGTGCAGTATGGTTAGGTTGGGTTGGGTTTCAGCTCAGTTTGGTTTGCGTATGAGCGCTCAAATGCAGCAGAAGTTTTATTTTCTTGATACTGGCCAGGAATAGTGACTAAACTCATCTTGTTGAATGATCTAAGGAAATGTAGATGTCCCTCTAACAAGCCATATGACCACGCAATATAAACTGGGGATTGTAGTTACAGACTGCAGTTAATGCTGGCAGCATGTATATTGTCATCATCCAGGTCAAACATGCCAACATACACTGTATGCTTTAAAAGAAGGCCATCATGTTGTTATATTGCCGGCTTCTCTTATATAGCATGAGAAAGTAGATGATATAAATACCTGTAGTGACGATCTTCTTTAGCTTTCCTTCCTGTCATGAAAAATTCAAAAATTATATCATTCACTGCAAATAACATTTTAATGCAGAAGAAATGTCTTGTGAGTGATGAGTTATATCAGGCTGATAATTTCAGTGGACATGTAAAGGATGTAGAAGGAGTTTTAGATTGGGTTTATCCTGTTTTGAAACAACTCAGGAAGTTAAATTCTGTTGTCACTGGCGAGTGTGCCAATTGGGTGTTTGTAGAATACTGTATCTGCTGTATCATGTAACGGTTTTACAAGGCATTTTGACAGTCATTCATTCACCTCATAGTAGCTAATGAAATCATCTTCATTCCTTGGGTATAAACTCTGATTTTCCCCCACAAAATGCCATTTACGGGCAAACGAAGCAGCAGTCGACAAGACTGCAAGAATTTCTTGTTTGACAGAAATCTTGTTTAAACAGACAAATAAGAGAAATAATGACATTTCTACCAGACAAATCCTCTCAATGTTAGTTTTAACAGGGTTCAGCCTGTTTTCACAATTCTGATTATTTTCTCTCGCGTCTACACTGCAAATTTTATGGTGTTCGGGTAATCATACTCATGTAGAGCCCTGTGTTTCTTTGGCACTTACCGCAGGCCGCAATTTTATCCTGCTTCTCATTTACAAGTTACAAATCAGGTGTTTGCAAAGGCCCTTAGTACCACAATGGACCCTCATTATAACAAGGTCATAGTGGTGTACCTGATACAGTGCACTCCTGTTATAATGAGCGCAGTTACAAAAAAATTTCAGATACAGAAAAGTAAAATTTAGGGCCCAAAATTACTAGATAGATACCTTTACACACCTTATTCGTTCAGATATAATGAAATTTCGATATAGGTAATGAAAGAAAACTGCCAGTCTGGGGGACATTGTTATGATGTTAGTCGCCTGTATGAGGTAATGTAGCCGGTCCTAGTCCTTATATTGTATTCTTTTATTTTTGTCCCTCATAGGATGAGACCCCAAATATATCAAAGATATTTTCTAGTCCCAATCAGCTGCTTACAGCAAGGCTCTCCTGTACATTGTACCAAAATAGAGTCTGAGGGACTATTTGAAATTGATATTCACGGAAAATATTGCATGGCAGTGTGTTGCCAAACATTAAGACTAGTGCAATATACATCGCAGGTTATGGAGGCCTATTGGATTCCTGTTATGGAGGATGTACTGTGTGCCACTGTGTTATTATAGTTTGTTTGCTTTTCACACACAAAAAAAAGAAAGAAAAACAGAGGAAGGGGGGGGGGGTTCAGCTGTCTGAACTTCACTAAAATCAAATTGGCTGCTACCAGAAGAGACTTTGATGCAACACAAATCATGATTTTCCTGTATCTCATGTGCAAGGACGTGTTACAGGGCCAAGCCGAACTGTACAGCATTCTCTGTGTTCAAATCTGTTGTTGTGCTAGCCTTGCAAAGGCAGCTCGCAATGGACTCGCACACATACAGCGAGCGGTGGACTCGCACACATCAATTGAATCTGAGCTCCGCTTACAGGTTGCTACACTAGCTGTGACTGTGCACGTCCACAAAGTATTGCAAGCTGCCTTTGCAAAAGGCTATTGTTGTGCATGCTAATGAAGTATAATGTATTTTTATTGAAAAGTTTATGCGTAAAATGAACATGTACAATGTATTGCATCTTTCAATAATACACACTGAATTATGTATATGAAAAAATAAATGTCTTCTTGCATGCCCAGCACATTGGGTCTATGATGAAAAGAACAACAAAGAAAAAGAAAGTCAGGCTGATATCCCAATTTAGTATGTGCAGTTTGAATTGTGTGTGAAAATAACTATAATCGTACAAGCTGTGTTTGCACCACAATATTCTCCTCCTTTTCCCCATCTCAAACGTTTCACCATCCCCTTGATTTTAACCCAATTTCCACCCATTCCTCCTTCACTTCTTTGTGCCATCCCCCTCTCCTTCTCTTCTTCCTGCTTTTTCTTAATCACAACATAACATTAGAGTCACTATTTACCTGTGGGAGCAGTGATCAAAGAAAAAAAATGTTCGAACTATCACATTTGATGCCTATGTATAGTTCAGTTGTATCACAAAACATCCAACCGTACAAAAATTTTGCAATGAGCCACAAATGTAAGGAGATATCACTAACTTTCTCAATAAACCATATCTGTAGACAGTTTCTTCTAGAAACGATTTTGATAAAACTATTGTTCTTATTTTGTATATTTATCAATACTCGACATTGATTATACTGATCAACACTTTTTACGTTGTATGGTTGTTTCTATCCCTGACTCACATTTATTTTGAAGCACTAATGACTGAAGCTTTTTTTGTTGTTGTCATCTGCAAATGGTAAATAGGGGCTGTAAATGATGTAATGCAAGTAGCCTAACCAAGCCTATTTTCATCAACCAGCACAGTAACAAAGCGATATGTGATATGATACAGGTCAGGTAATGCACAGACATTAGATGACGACAATTATGGATACATGTGTAATATTATCAGACAAACACTCTTCCATGGATCTCGCAGGTGCACAATTGAGACTTTTTTTCTTTTTTTATTATAGTATTGTATTTAAAGCTTTGCTTTTCTTTGGATTTTGAACACTACAAAAGACACAATCATTCTTTCCACTATGGAATGCATCAAATATACATGCTTGTTTGTCTCGTTTCCAATAAAAGATCAGTGGTCACCAAAAAAAAAAAAAGTGTACAATCAAAATGAAGTAATCATAACTCGAGCAAACAAAAGTAGAGTTCACAAATTTGCCATGTCAAGCAGTCGGCCCCTCATGGAAATGACAATGGGGAACACATACACTTTTATTTGAATTGACGAACGTTATGATGAAATGTGTGCGTGTGCGTGTGTGTGTGTGTGTGTGTTCTAGATGCTCGGCAGTGCTATTGCGCTATACCATAAATATGTAAGGCTTCTAGTAATGTCAGGCTTCTAGTAATGTCAACCTGGCACAAGTACTAGGCGTCTCAAAAAACATTTCCCACTTTTGAACATTGATAGTTCAGAAACTATATATCAGATAAAACTGTCATTAATATGAGTAATAGCTGAATAGTGTACAATTTTGTTGGAGGTGATTTGGATGTGAAAGCATAAATCAGTTTCATTAAATCTAGGATTGATTTTGAAGTAAGGTTTCAGATTTTGGTCAAATTTTAACCCTCTGTACAAAAATGAACTTTGCACAGGAACCAGTGACGTGTATGTGAATGTGTGCTGACAATGGCCCTGAACAATGGACATGCCTGAACCACCTGTTGACTAGGCGTCAGTCTCGCCCTCCCAGGCACATGAATGCTTAATCAATAATTCATGTGGATTGCCCTGGGCACTGCTAGTCTGAATTCATGCACGGTAAAGGGTAAAATGCATGAACATGGAAAGAGTAAACATGTGCTTGCAAATACCACATTTCATTCCAGCTGGCAATTATTTTCAAATTTTGCTTCACATATCACTAAGTCTGGGATATAAATAAGCATAAATTATCTAAAGTTCTTCATTTTAATACAACTGTCTACTAATAGTCTGACAAATTTGTCGCTTTTTCGATAAAAAGAGATCATTTTTGGTAAAGAGTTCAGCAGCATTTTTCATTGGGCGATTTGTTTCACAGCAGATTTATTTAGAGCTCCATATACACAAGTGTATCTTTGCTTCCTGTCACCATGTTTACGACAGAACAGAAGGTATTCATTGTAATTTCGTTTTTCAGAAGTAGGGAGAGCAACGGTCGCCACTCAACGACAGTATCGACAGGCGTTTGACTTCACACAGATACTGCCAGAGGCTGAATATAGACTAGTTGTGATAGTGGAATTCCTCATGAATAAATAATGAAGCATTTAAACCCTGGCCATTGTTCAGGACCATTGTCAGGGTGTTAACCACACACTCCCATACACACCCATTGACCCCTGTGCAAAGTGAAAGTTTTGTACAGAGGGTTGAAAATAGAGCAAAATCTGGAACCTACTGTGAAATTTATCATGGATTTCATGAAACTGATTTATGCTTTAATATTTAGACCACATCCAACAAAATTGTACACTATTCAGCTATCACTCATATCAATGCCAGTCTTATCAGATATATAGTTTCTGAATTATTAAGAATCAAAAGTGGGAAATGTTTTTTGAAACACCTAGTAGAAGGAATACCCTTAAATGGATGTAAACCTGTGTTTGCTTTTTTTTTTTACTTGTATTAGTCGAAATTCACAATAATATTGATTCGAACTACAATAAGCCGCTGTTCTCACTTGCGCTGCTGAATCACATTCTTATTTAACATATACAATACAATATTTGTTTCTTCAAGTCAAACAGTGGATACAAATTTAGTGATCGATATAAAACTCTGCATAGATTTCAGAAAAAGCTATATTGATCAACGTGGTCAAACTAATCAATATCTGCTTCATTACACTGACACTTAAAGTGTGCTGCTGAATCATATTTTTTAATGTATATTTTTTTTTGCAAGCAAATCATATACCATGCATAACAAATGATAGTTCTGCATAAATCTCTGACAAACAAACACACACACACACATACACACACGAGAATTCTATTGCATTTTTAATGGTGTAATATAACACTTGACATCCCCACGGGAGTTATGCTTTCCTCAAGAGATTATATTTTCCCGAAACACTCCGCTCTGAGGGAAAATATTGTCCCGAGGGGAAAATACAACCCCGTGGGACTGTTAGGCGTTATAGGACAACAATAAACAAAGCACTACATTTGCTGTATGATAACACATAGGCCTATACATAATTAATACACATTATTCCAGCCCTGTATGCAGCCAGTCAAAATGCTATGGAATTGTATCAGATCTTACTATACCCGACGTGACGTCACTGCATGCAATACGTTATGACGATTTCGATCCTCGCTGCATTAGTCACGTGCTTGCATTATGACCAAGCAATGACCAGAATCTTTACAGACCATTTAACATATTTGACAAGACTACACCGCACAGTGTCATCCAGCAGACACTTACAGTGTAGATGTATATATACCAGCTTTTAACAATGTGATTCACGGCGTATTGAACCATGCAGTTGCCGGTGATTGAGCATTCTCGATGTCATGCTCCTGTGTTTCATTGTCAGTTATCAATATGAAAGTACCTGTCGGGGCTTACACAAAGAATGTCACAAGTATCATAGCAACATATTGGACTATAATAAAATGTCGATCATTGCAATTACTTCACAAATGCCAGAAGATCAGGGGGGCGTTTCATCAACGAGTTCGTCGGAGTTTTCACCGACGAATTTGCTATCAGCCAATCAGACGCAAGGATTTACACTGACAACTGTCAAAAGCTAATGAAATCCTTGGTCTGATTGGCTGATAGCAAATTCGTCGGTGAAAACTCCGACGAACTCGTTGATGAAACGCCCCCCAGGGGACCATTTCATGAAACTTTTTGTCAGTGATTTACACTGACAACTGTTAAAAGCTACTGAAATCCTTGCGTCTGATTGGCTGATAGCAAATTTGTCGGTGAAAACCTCCGACGAACTCGTTGATGAAACGCCCCCCAGTTTCGTTTCATCCTACGAATGACGCAATAATCAAAGCGCGTTCCTCTTGGGGTCGAGTAAGTTTTGGTTACGTTGTGATGCGCGCAATTCGGTGACGCAACAGAGCAAAAGAGCTTTTCAACTGTGATATCATTCGCGCGCGTGAAAACGTTTCCCTTATCAACCATGTTTCCAAACAAATCGGTCATTCTGGTAACAGAACTTTCCAATGTGCAAAGGCAAATCTGCTTTCTGCTCGTATTATTCCAAAGGTGTGAAGCTCATATTTCTTGGTCCGGCTGAAAAATCTGGAGATGGACTTGCGAAATATGGTATGTCCTTTTTCTTATCGCATCTGTTTCATGTCTAGGAGATTCATGTTTACATTTTTTTATCCAGTCCCCTCTGCGTGTAATACTTATAGTCATTGCTTTCTGCAAAAGCCTAAACACCACTCTTCTTCTTCTTCTTCTTCTTTTTCTTTTTCTTTTTCCATGTCTTCTCCTGGTTAAGTCTGCTTCCTTAAATTACCTGAAGATTCTTGCAGACTGTGAGTTACGTCCATTCGAGTGTTATAAACATACATTTTATTGGTTATGTACAGTCAATTCAATTCCATTCAAATGATTTTATTTCCATATAAAGAAATACAAAGTTACATAGATAACGCCTACACACGCGTTGAATCACATAAATGCTTCAACAAAACATGGATACAATTATAGTGATATCAACTTTGTATTTCCATAAATAAACAAGTAAGCAATTAGCATTAACAAAATGACACACTGATTAAGTTATGCGCGTTATTTTCAGATTTCTAGAGTCGATGGCTCTGAGACACATAGACCCATCAACACAAAGATCATGGAGCTGATATCAGACAGAGACAAAGAGATCGTGGACATCGCCCAAACGTCCACTGACTGTCTTCATCTAGCCCCGCCCGACGACGGTTATCAGGCAGACGACGAGTTCGATCCAAACGATGACCTGGCTGATAGCATCTTCGGCGATACATCACCGACGGTTCACTTCGTGCCCTTACCTCCGCAGAAAGTCGATGCTGATACAGGACGGCGACAGATTCCACGTCCATCGCCAACACTGTGCTCTCCAACGCCAAGCATCCGCGCCAAATCACATTCACCATCAGGTAACGAAGACGAGTCACATAATTCGTACACAGGACACTCACAGGACGATACTGACGTTCAAACGAGTTCCCTGTCAGATAGCCTTCGGTCGGAGCGATCCGAAACCCTCAGTGAAGATGACTCCAGCTCTGTCTCACTTCCAGAGGAGACTCTTGCACAACCTGGTGGCATTCCACGTCTGCCTGCGACTGAGCAAAAGGGCGAACGAAATGATAGTGACAGCATTGCTCTCAGAGAAACGGCTAAGGCGATCAGTGGTGCCCTGGTTGATTTAGAAGTGTTGGACGACTTTTATCGACTTGATGGAGACGAATTCGGTGATGACTTGGTCGAAGTCAAACCCCGGGCTCTCTCTGTCTGTCCGGCGCTCGTGGCCTACAGGGACGGGAGTGGACAAATCACCGTCCCGCTAGAGATGAGGTGCAACCAACGCGCAGCGTCCATCATCGCAGACTTGGCTGCGAAATTCGACATCCCACCAACTGTCAATGCCGTGGCGGGAACACCGAGGAGTTGCCATAGCAACGGACAATATGACCTCGATGTTTTCCTGCCTCCACCTTGGCAGGCGTCCGACTTCGAATCCAGTGATGAGGAGCTTAAGGAACTTTTCCGTGAAAGTCCTGCTCGTGGTAGAAAGCGATGTCGTGATGACATCGAGGAAGGCGATGACGAAGATAACGAAATGGTCGTGGAGAATCCTCTATGTAGCCGTCAGAAACGACGACGATTGTGAGATGCCGTGACCGGCATACTTTGGACAATATTACTTTCAATTCTTTATAATAAAACTAGCAAACCAGCTAGCTGAGAAAGTAATTATTGATATGGTCTGCCTTTTGATTCCATTTCATTTCTCTTTACCAGTTATCGTTTCCGTTATTATTACTCTGGGCACGGCTGGGGTTATGATTGCGTTTCTTATTTCGTTTAACTTGAAATACATGATGGCCGATTCTAAAGCAATTGTTGTTATTAATCAGGTAATATCATGAATATATAGAGGGGTAATAAAATGATTGTTACCAATATGAAAATACACTGATGATGGAGAAACAATGAAAATAGAAACCGTCTCTGTCATAGTTCAGGTAAAATAAGGAAATATACATGTATTTCAAATATCATGACCATTCATTTGTCAAAATGCCTCCTTATTCAAAGGGATGGTGAAGTGTTGACTGAGGTGAGGTTTCAGCTTTCAACTTTTTGTGAGATACTTAGAAACCACCTCATCAAATGTTAAAAACCATACAATTCCAAGAGGAATCTAAAGGGATCGTATAATTTCGGTTGAGACCAAATTTCAGGTTTCTAACATTTTTGGCGAGATAATGAGAAACCTCTTATGAAATATGAAAGAGCATGTAATTCCATGAGGAATTCAACGTTTATTTGATGAAAATGGCTGAGATATCCAAAACAGATCGATTCTAATGAAGTGTGGGACCCACCTTTTATTGCGCTCGCTTATAGTTTTACTTTGTTTTTGGATGTTTCATTCATTCCAAACCCGATTTTCATCAAATAAATTTTGAATTCCTCTTAAAATGGTAGGCTATGTACTATTTCATAAGTGCTTTCTTGGTATCTCGCAAAAATAAAAGCCCAATTCTCATCTCCACCAATACTGCACCATCCCTTTATAAGTTTATTTGATGAAAATCGGTTTTGAAATGGCTGATATATATATATATATATATATATATATATATAACCCAAAGCGATCCTAGTAAAGGGTTGGTCCTATTTTGTACCACTTTTGGGATTGCTTTGTTTTGGATATGAGTTCTCAGCCATTTCAAAACCAATTTTCATCAAAGAAACTTCTTATTCCTCTTAGTATCATATGCTCTTTATTTCATAAGAGTTTTCTCTTTATCTAGAAAAAACATAAGTAATGTATCATCAAATAACATTGGAAACCTGAAGCCCCATCTCAACCGAAAGTGTACCTCATCCCTTTCATGTCAAGATCCATTATAGTTTTAAATCATTCAGTTGGCGTTGTTCTATTTTGATTTTGCTCGGTATCCGATGACATTACGTGTACGTGTTATGTTTTTAGATAAACCCAATAGCTATACATTGTGCAAACTCAATGAATATACCAACGTTTGTTCAGAGTGCAGAGTTCTGCGCACTATCTTATAGTAATTATACCATTTTGTTATATCATTATATCATATTATTTTCAAACTGGCATGGCTTTCGTAATATCATTCCTTCACACACACACACACACACACACACACACACACACACATACACACACATGAACTCACATCCGCAACATAATGAAATGGGGCAGACGTGGTACTCATGCAATGAAGGAAGACTGTAGGTATAAATGGATGCTAGACAACTTTTATAAACAGCAACGACATCTCAAAATTATTTTCTTAACTGCTAATGCTGATTTAATATCATTTTACATCTACAAACTTCGATACGAATACGCTATACATAATCATGGCTTATTATAGTTATTTTCATGTACAAAACGTCACCCGAATTAAACTAGTCATAAAAAAAAAATTGTCCCTTGTCCCTCTCGTTTGATCCACATAGAACGAGAGACCGGACTTCGTCACTTTCAGACACTTCCACTACTTGTAACATTAAATTGGGAAAAACATAAACTTGAAAAAATCAACCAAAATTCAAATATTCACCGGATCATCAAACCACCGACGATTTGGAAATTCGTTCGCTCGTCCTTACAACAGAGAACAATCTTAAATCACTGGGTATTCAGCGCTCATTGTGTCCACAGATCCAACTATTACTGCATAATGTATACATCATTATTGATAAAGCGCGCTCGCACACACACACACACACACACACACACACACAAACAAACATACAAAAAGGAAAACAAAAACGGAAAACCAGGTCCGTCGGGAAAATCATCAGAAATTTAATTGCCCTTACGGCGATTGGTGAGTTTACAATCTCCGCTTGCCATGGTTCACTCCATTTGGTTGCATGTACAAGAAATTAGTACCATTCTACATGTTCACTTCTATTCAGCTTGCTGGGTGGCCCGAGTTACACACGAGGACTATCACCAGAGGAGAAAAAATCAAGAGGAAAAAGAAGAAGAAAAAAAATAAAAAAAGAAGAAGGAAAAAAAAGGGGGGGTCTAGTCCCCCCCCCCTCAGCTACCAAGGAGTGCGGATTTCTCATAAACTTGTTGCTCCACCTTCCTTACGGCATATCAATTTGTTACCATGTCTATGTCCCTTACTTGTGTCCATGGTTTGATGTTGATTCGATGCCTTTGACACCATTTGCAGATCGAAGTTTCCACAGTCTATTTGGAGCAAAAAATGTCCAATTTCAAAGAAAGAAAGTCTACTGAAAGATACACGCAAAACATGAGACTAACCAGCAACCATGCCCTTACTTTCAACGTTATTTGGGGGGGGGGGGGGGGGGGGATCGTTAAAGCTACTGGCACCTGAGCAAATTTTTGGCTGCATTCCGCAACGGTGCGTTAGTTATGACGTATACTATGACGTTCCACCAGCACGCGCACAAGTCGACCGCCAGCGCGAAGAAGTAAAATTCTCTTGAAACGTTCATAAACCCACCTGACGACTGGAGAACAAAGAAAACGGTAATGGGGATCCATGAAACGTAATAAGCAATTGTCATGACAATAACAGTGCGGAGAGTTTTCAATTCCAGGGAGTTTCTGCGCAGCTTTCGCCTGATTCTGGTGCCATGTTTGGGCGCGTCTCTTTTAGGGTCACTGGTTGAAGATGTATCGGTGCGAAAGCGCGACGGACTCGTAGATGCGGCGTCCGCGATCACAGCAAGGTTGTGATTGCATTTCGGTTTGACGCGCTTGCGCTGTTTGAGCGCAGCGCGCATCATGCAGGTATTTGCGATCGTCGTCGTGAACAGCGGAATTGCGATGAAGACGAAGAGCATTCCGACCCAGGCGAGATCGGACCCTCCGATCTTGAATGCATTTCCCTCGCATCGATCTTCCGTCGACTGGCTGAGGGGAAAGCCATCGATGGGAGAATTGGTACGAACGGACAGAAGGAAAGGGCAAGGATGACGCCGAGAACAAGCTTGGCGCGTTTCGGTGTTACTATCGTAGGATATCGCAGTGGTAGGGTCACCATCAAACAGCGATCCAGACTAATGCAACATAGGACCAGGGCCGACTGGTACAGGAACAGAAAGTGACCGCGGAGGAGGATCGAACACGAGATCTGGTCATGCGGCCACACGCTGGTGGGGCCCATGATGATACCATAAATCGCTCCGCAGAGTCCTGCTAACATGTTCTCCACTGCCAGCACCTTGTACAAGAATATTGTGGTTTTGTCGAAGAGTTCTTGAGTGCGCTTGAGTAATGCCAAAGTAAAGATATTGCAAGAAATGACCAATATCGTCAGAATGGCGTAGGTGATACACTGTATAACTCTCCTGACACCTAGTAGATCGTCTACATCCATTTCTCCAGATTCAGTCACCGCCAAGCCATCCATGACGCTAACGGGGATCTTTTCCTCATGTATAGACCCTTCTTCAATCCCGGGAAATGTCTCCAAACCCCCAAATTGCCTTTTCATCTTCATCAAAGTCGCCAATCGCAACAAAATGTCCTCACTGCCATGTGATAAACACTGAAGTGTCTTACATACTTCACTCTTGTTCTTATAAGCGCAATGTCATGTGTTGTGTGAAGAGATAAGCTCTATGTTGGCTGATGCCGCTACATAATTGTCGTGAATGACGGCTTCCTATAACAGCAGTACACAATAATCGAGAGATGGCATTATATATCGGCATGCATGAGTAGTACGAAGCGAAGTATTCTCAAACTGTTGCCTCCGGAAACAGCAACTTCCGACTTAGTTGATACATGGTATCCCTGTTCATGGAATCAATCATGGCTTAAGTTAAGTTCAGATATTGTGAATCCCGTGAGGAAAATAAATGACTCAAGGCTTTTGACTCTTTATACGTACAAAGCTGGGGAAGATAACTCTTTCACAAAGTTAAGTTCTGTAGAAAATTAAGTTTTAAGGTGTCTTTTTTATTTTATACCACGGTATAATATTATTCACTATCTCACTGAATGGCTCACATCTGTAAATCTTCGCCTGTGATGTCCAAGTACAATCTCGTAAAGCCTTTGTCTGGGGATGAGAACTGGCGGAGAGAAGTAAACTATAATACAGATCTACGAGCATTAAGTGCATCGATGTTCTCCTCTCGCATCGCATCTCAACTCTTGGTCAAATCGCGCTTCAGCTTGGAGGAAGTCATTTAAGTCGACGTTTACTGTAAATGACGACGGCTCTATACTTATTATCCAAGTGTGACATCTCATCGTTTTCGATTAACTGAAATGAAATATCTCAGACTTCCAAAGGATATTTAGACAAAATTCTGTGATATTTTCTATGTTTGCTCTCCAATGACCAAGACTGGTAGTGTGCGGGTATAAGGCGTTTTACACTCTGAATGTACGAGACACGACTCGCTCGCTGATATTATGTCGTATGTGCAATATCGACTTGGACTGTAAATGCGACGTCATCTTAATTAAGACGCAATGTTTACTTCGATGATTCTACCGCGCTTGCCATAAGGTCTACTCGAAATCTCGGTGAGTGGGTAGCGTTGAAATTCATCCGGGCGTCACGGTATGGAGGTGTTAAATCAAACAGTTTTAATAAACAGCGGTGTGGACGTAATTAGCTCTCTGTTTGCGCGAGTCATTAGCAAGGTGAAGTTGCATACTGGGTGCTCTCGAGTTATATACAAGAAAAATACAGCACGGCCGAGTTCCACAAAAACCACGAGCAAGCTACCAATTAAGAGAGCTGTAGACGGTATCTTCAAAATATTCTGTTTATATACAATGTATTATGCATATCTACATCTTACCACATCATAAAACGGAAATGTTTATCTTATTTTTTTTTTTTTTTGGGGGGGGGGATTCGCCAAATTGCTCTATAACAATTATGAATGTTTGAAAGTTTTGTCTTTTGGCATCAAGATTAAATAAAGAACATAATGAAGTAGTGATAAAATGTATGAGAGATACAGATCATTGAATATTTCAAGTAAAGTCTGCAAGGAATAAATGTTGTAATTTCAACATTGACTTTGCACATTAGGTGAAGGACACCCATGAGTCATACGGCCCACGAGTTCGACATTGAAAAGAAAAAGGTCCATGAGTCATACAGCCCATGAGCTCAACACTAGGCAAGAATGGCACATAAGTCCGATAGTACGCAAACAAGACCAATGAGTTCAACACAAGGAAAATATGGCCACGAGACCGACATTTAGTTACATCACGTCCTGTTTTGCTTAGTGTCGAACTCGTGGACCTTGCTTACCTAGGGTAGGACTCATAGGCCTGGTTTACCTTATAATCTGGGTGCCATTTTCGGCCTTATACCCTGTTTTACCGTCCACCCAATGTGTTCCGATGGTCTTACCCTATTTCGGGGGAGCTGAAACCGAATCTGGATGATGCAACTCTTGAATCCTTGGGGGTTTTGTGATATTATCCAAGATGGTCGTCACAATGGCCGCCAAAGACATATAAAGTATTTCTATGCGTTTCCATTTAAATGGTGAACAATCAAAAACAATTGATGGATTTATCCTATTTCGAGGGTGCTGGGTCATCAAGATTCGGATTCAGCACCCTTGAAATAGGGCAGAACCATCTATTATTTTCAATTTTTACCATTGAGAAGGAAATGCATGGAACTGTACATTTTTGGCGGCCATATTGGCGGCCATCTTGATTATCTCACACTCCTAAAAGAATGCAAGGGTGAATCTTCCAGCTCCGGATTCAGCACCCTCGAAATAGGGTAAATCCAACAATTGTTTTCAAATTTTCACCATTTAAAAGGAAGTACATGGAAATTTCCATTTTTGGTGTCCATATTGGCAGCCATCTTGAATATCTCAGAACCTTCAAGGATGCCAGAGGTGCATCATCTAGAATTGGATTCAGCATCCTCGAAATAGAGTACAGAAATCAATCGATTGCTTTCAAATTTTCACCATATTCAGAAGGAAATACATGAAAATTTCCATTTTTGGCTGCCATATTGGTGACCATCTTGAATATCTCAAAACCCTAAAGAATGCAAGAGTTGAATCTTCCAGATTAGGGTTCAGCACCCTTGAAATAGCGCAATTCCACAAATTGCTTTCAAATGTTCTCCATTTAGAAGTAAAACATGGTAATTTCCGGTTTTGGCTGCCATTTTGGTAGCCATCTTGAATATCTCAAAAACTCTCAAGGATGCAAAAGTTGCATTCATCCAGATTATGATTCAGCACCTCCAAAATAGGGTAAAACCACAAAAAAAAAAAAACCCAACTAGATATATCGCTACGGCTACTGATATGCCTCCGCCATAATGCATGGTTCTCCTAATAGGTCTATAGTACAATGTCTTGACAATGTGTGATGACAGTTTCACACAACTGGCAAAATATTAAAATGACAGGTTTGACACAAATGTGCTGAATGTTCACTTTTCTAGAACTAGGTTCAATTGGATGAATGATTAAAATGTCAGAGTGCAGGTATTTGGGGAACTGATGATTTTTACCTGACTTTTGACCCTTTTATAAGTTTATGCATTGAGTAATTTTCAAGGTATTGAGAAAAAGTATAATTTCAGTATCAAATGGGAAAATAGCATTATCTAAACCTGGCCTTTGACTTTTGACCTCACAGTTCCAAAGAGAATCACTGTTAGGTTGAACATGCATAAATGCATGATGATACCTTGAGTTACTTTCGAGATATGGAGGAAAAAGTGCAATTTAGCACTTTCACTTGACCTTTTACCATTTGACCTTTGACCTTTTGGCAAGAAACTTCCCCAAAAATATATATTGGGTAATACATGCCATACATCAAGTGTAAAAAAAAAAAAACCTTCAGGCATATTGCATTTTAAGGAAAGTAGTGATATTTTGAGGAGTTGACCTTGACCTTTGACCCCTGACCTTTGACCCATGACCCCCAACTTCCCTAGATAATCACTGCCCATCGGTACAAGCATATATACTAAGTTCCATGAAGATACCTTGAACCATTTGCGAGATATGGAGAAAAACATGAAATTTCAAATTTTTTTCACAAAATAACCTGTGACCTTTGACCCTGTGACCCTAAAATCCACACAAAGTATTATCCCCCGAGGATATACCCTCATATCAAGTTTGATGTAAAACCACCACACGGTTCTTGAGATATCGACAAAAACAAAACGGGACGGACAGACGTACGGACGGACGGACGGACGGACGGACGGACGGACGGACGACCCGAAAACGTAATGCCTCCGGCCACTTCGTTGCGGAGGCATAAAAAAAAAAACATTGGGTGGACGGTAACACAAGGTTCAGCCTTTGGCACCCAGACTATAATGTCGGACTCATGGGTCTTGTTGCCTATTGTCAAGCTCACGGGCCGCGTGACTCGTAGGCTGTATGACTCGTGGGTGTCGAACTCGTAACACGTTCCCCTGAGAGCGATGTTCCGTTATGAATAGGGTGGATATAACAAAACCCTTGTTAAAGGTGCATGGTCCCGGTGTTTTAGTCAAATGCGTACGCGGACGCACGGCGCAAGTTTCCTATAGAGACCTACGCTATCGACTCCTCTCTAGCGCTTACGCTTTGGCCCACTTCCCCGAATCCGAAGAAGTCCGATTCACTGTAGTCAGTGGTCGGACCACAGTTCGGCTCATGATTCGGGTGAGGGGGAAGACAGCTTTAGCAAAGTTCTTTTGTGATGTCATAATAACAAGCACATATGCACGCACCATGGCATTACTACAGACTGCGCGATGCGCAGAGAAGACAACGCAGCAACGTTACTTAGCAACAACTACGCACTTTACTCTTGATGACAGCTCAACTTCGGTAATCTTCGTATCAACGCTAACGGTGATCGGCAGTATCATCAACAGCGCCCTCTACACCACCGGGACTATGCCCCTTTAACTTTGCAAGTCACAACTCTTAACATACATGTATTTTTGTTTGTGTACCGAGAACCTGATAGTAATTGTCACGGTTTCTGGGGTCCTTGTTATAAGGAGGCACCTTTGTGCTCAGTTTTAAACAAAAAGCATGTTTTATAACTGCACTTTCAGGAGTAGAAATCCTCTTTGTGGATCTGCGCAAAGTATGTCACAATTATTCTATGACCTTTATTATTTTGAACAGGATTGACTCCTTCATCGACATCAAGTAAAAGCTATTTTCATTGACTTCAAATAACGACCGGTGCAACCAACTCTATACTTAGCACATGTCTCAAAGGATGGAATTTGATACTTTCATGATATAGTATTAGTCCAATAATGCTCGTAACTGCATCAATTTGTTTGGCTTCACTATTGTCAAAGTTAGTGAAAGAAAGATGTCCTACACAGTTATCTTGCAACTTGATTTTGTATAAATATAATAAAATTGATACATGAAACAGTCAACCTTACCCAAGTCAAATCTACTTGAATTAAAGAAAACATTTGAACTTAGAAAAAATTTGACTTATGAGGGATTAAAATCAATAGAACTATAAAGAGAAGAGGATTTGAAATGACCGTTGACTTTAATAGGTGATTATTAGACTTATGCGAGAATGACTGTATATATATATGGAGTTTGTTTGCAAAAACCGATAAGTCCATATTTGTCAAATGGAGATATTTGCGATTAAAAGTCAAGAAAAATAAAGAGAATAAAAAGAAAATTTTTGCTTCTTTTGACCATAACTTCAAAAATATACCTTTATGTAGTGACCAATATATCATTTGAAAGGTATTATTTTGTACTTTATGACAGAGACCGTACTTCAAAATCTTCAAAAATGGACTGATCGGTTTTTGCAAACAAACTCTTCAGAGTTATATATATATATATATATATATATATATATATATATAATAGACAGTATATATACATATATATATATGTGTATATATATATATATATATATTGTATATCATAGAGAGAGAGAGACCTATATATCTGGACTATGTTGATAAATTTATCTTACAGGTAATGCTTGCACGGTGTCTATAACAAAATCTTGGATACTGATGTGCAATATTGAAATCATTTCAAATTATACACGATTACGTCACAAGCAGCACATTACAATCATACCTCCTTAGTCTTCATATGATCACATCACACACAGACACAGACACACACACACACACACACACACAAGAATTCTATTGCATTTTTAATGGTGTAATATAACACTTGACATCCCCACGGGTGTTACATTTTCCCCAAGAGATTATATTTTCCCGAAACACTCCGCTCTGAGGGAAAATATTGTCCCGAGGGGAAAATACAATCCCGTGTGACTGTTAGGCGTTATTGGACAACAATAATCAAAGCACTACATTTGCTGTATGATAACACATAGGCCTATTCATAATTAATACACATTATTCCAGCCCTGTAGGCGGCCAGTCAAAATGCTATGGAATTGTATTAGATCTTACTATACCCGACGTGACGTCACTGCAGGCAATGCGTTATGACGATTTCGATCCTCGCTGCATTAGTCACGTGCTTGCATTTCAATTTACACTGTGGTTCCCATACATACTTATACTACAGTGGAGGCAGGAGAAATAATGAAAGTGGTCGTGACATACCGGTATATATATGATTATCATTTACATACATCATTTATTGCATGCTTGAAACAACAAAATTTCCTCTCATATTTCACATGCATCTGCATGGCTGTATGCATATGTCCAGTTCTGCAACACGTTCACAGCTTCCTATCGACATTTCAGGATGGGAGGGTTGTAGTCAGTATCAACATTTTATGCACAACTTGAGAATCAATGATTTTAAACATTAACCATAGTCCTACAGTCAGTCCGCAGCACCCGATAATTCGCTCGTATTTATTCAACCCGTATGCAAGCCCGCTCGAGGCTTGCATACGTAATGAGCTGCAGAAGGGGATTTTGTCCTTGGGCTTTCGGCAACAAAAATACACCTTATATTCACAAATTTGGTATCAAATTCAAGGAAAATATGTAAGCTATCGTCACATGTTACTCAAAATGATTGTAAATGAAAAACATCATAGCGTAATTTCTGCTTGAAAAATGATGAAAAAAGTAATTCGTGTAGTACATGTTCAAGACGTCAAAAGAATACCAAATTCACCTTGCGTCTCAATGAAAATGCATTATTTGGTAGTCCATCTCTTAATCTTTGTATCTATGTAAATATCTTGACAATTTAGTGCTTAATCCGGTCAGGAACCAGTAAAATATTATACATCGATGTCAGTGCTGGTCAGCTTGAAACCGTGCAATCTCAAGAGTAAGCTCTCTCATTGGACAGCGCTTGCATTCAGCGCTTGCAATACGTCCTTATGCTGCTACGGTTTCATGCCACGTGCGTGCATCGCGCATGCTTGCATACAGGCATGCGTGTAGTTCAAGCCAAGTTCAAGCGTTGAATGCAAGCACTGTCCAATGAGAGAGCTCTTTCGTGCCACTGTACACTTTGTGTGGTGCATACTTCTGGCTTTAGAGTGAATTTCACAGACATTTCAAAACGGAAAAACTAGTATAAATCATGCTTGCGTCTCCTTGACTCAAATATATGATGAGCATCTAAGTTTCCTCTCTATGAAAAAGCTAAAATCAGAAACAACAGTTTCTTAATTCGGTCAGGAACCAAAAACGAACTTTAGATGACAAAATCTTCTGTGAAAAGCAGGTAAAATTTACACAAATTCAACTGATTATATCATCATGATAACAACCGATATCATACGCAAATTTGGTATCAAAATAAAGACCAAAGTCTGGAGAACAATTTACTGTGACTTGTAGCCATGTTCAAGTCGCTACACTGTGAAAACCATGGCCCTGTCAAACTCTTGCAAAATCTCGCACGTACGAGACACCTTTCGAACGCAAAGATCGTCAACGAGAGGGCTGAATAAATCCTGCCGGATCGGCTCATTAGCATACGTGCTGCGGACTGACTGCCTAGTCTTTGTCAAAGGTCCTCCCACTATACTAACTGCAAGGGAAGCAAGTAGAGGGTCTGCATGCACTTCAGCTTCAGAGTAGCAGTGAGAGGGTATTTGGAGTCATTCAAATTTCTTAATGGACCTATGCACCACAAATGCGTATTGAATTTTACTGATTCATAATACAGTCAACATCACTTATGTGGCAAAATGACTTCCAAAAATGTGGCATATAATTTGTAATAATTTGTCTGCTATTTTTCTTGAGAACACTTGGATATGTACCCCCCCCCCAAAAAAAAAAGGCTTCCAATTCAAATTCTGCTGAGGACCATTATCTGCCAATCATTGCTGTAGTGCTAACATGAGTAACAAACGACATTGGAGTGCACCTTGGGGCTTCCCCTACAGACCAAACATAACTTACTTGTTTCCCCCACACAATCTTTTGTTAATTGCATTTAATGCAGAAAACTTCATGTTCCAGTATCATCATCATTTAAATGTATGGTGCAAATTTACCATCTGTTACAACATAATTTGATAGTAACAAAAAAAAACCTGCTGGTCTGAAGGACTTCATTTGAAAGAGAGTCACCTGTAGCACAATATGGCCATTAGACCACAGACCTCTAAAACAAATGCCTTCTATGGAATATCTACATTACATAGCATATTGTGGATTGACAAAATGGCATACACAAGACATTGTGCCATCTAAGAAGTAAAGGTGCTGCCACTGCAAAAATTGAAAATAAGAATAAAATGTGTTGCAATGCTTGTCCACATGATGGCCAAATGTCCTTTAACCCGTTTAGGACGAGTCCCGAGTATATTCGGGCAAGTGTCTTTGAGGGAAATGCATGTTGCAGCAAAATCAGCACGTCCTAGACGGGTTAAGATCGCAGTAAGGACATTTGGGATGGCTCCGCCTGTAATGTGAATACTAGCTGAAAATGGCCTTGGGATGAAATCCATGATACCTTATATATAGAGTCTGTCTGCCAACAGTGATGTCCATTCCAGCAGCCACATGATCAAAGAAGCCACAAAACTGTACTTGATTTTGAGAGAAAGCTTATCTTCTTTAAATGGTGAAGTAGGCAAGAAAAGAAGCACAGTCGCTCTTATCAACCCGCTTTTCCACCGCTGTGACCGTCATTGCCTTCATCCGCCACCGAAGATGTCACAGGCGATGCCTGATCATACTTTCCAGCCTTGAAGTCCTCGATGACTTTGGGGGCAACGCACTTCTCGAATATTTCCCGTGGAGTCAGAGGATCTTCCTGCGAATCAGGAACTCGATAGGACACGTAAGCCTTCAGCTGAGACATGAATGCAAAAACAGATCAAGAAGTTTGGCCATTGTAGAAAGGTACAAGGTATTTCAGGGATATGAGAGCACATTTGAAAAAAAAAAATCTGAAGAGAACCCCTGAAACTTATGAAAAAAGGGGGTCTGTTGTGCATTAAACTGTGAACATTTCAATGTATTTGAATTGCTAATATGTCTGCAAAGTAGGATTTGGTTAGAGTAAGAAAAAGGCTTATTTCAGACTGAACTCTTAACTCTCATATCCCTGTACTGCCCCTTTTTTCTTAATGAATATGTAAGACAATTTCTTCAGTAATTGCATTTTGTGTTACAATAATACTGATGTACATAGAAAAAAAAATTTCAAATAAAGTGTGTATTTGCTATTTATCCAGAAATATTCAAATCCTTGATGCCTAAGTGACAATGTTTATCTGACAAGTGTGAATACAGAATGGCTGACTACATCATCTCAGATATCTTACATATTTGAAATCTTTTTCTATGATGCATTACGATTTAGCCTTCGGGCTACTACTTCGCATGTTTGTTTCAAATTGATAAATCATTATCAAATCAAATCACGTCATATTTTCCTGTTTTTCTTCAATACAGGTTTTTGAATAGCTATTTATAATCATATAAGACCTGTCCGAGACTAACAATTTAGGACACAAACACTCACCGCGAAATCCTTGAGATCTGGTACAATGATTTCAGGAACCATTTCCTTGACATTCTTGAATCTCACTATGAAGGAAAGAAAAAAATATTGGTTAATTTATAACAAACCTTTACAGTACCATATTCTGCACTGAAAGGGAAAAACATGCTTCGTTATACAAGGTTAATTGCAATTGACAGTGAATGACACAGGATGTTTTGACAGAAGAATATGATACAATGTTATTCCCAATTAATGATTTTGTTTTGATAATACAACTGTACATGCAGATATTTCTCTCTAGCTTGTTCGTTATTTTGTTCTCTCTTTAACTCTATAATGGATTTCCTATGTTACATGTACATTGTACATGTAATGCATTATTGCTTGATTGAAAATAAATTGCACAACTTACGGTAATGCACTTCAGACATAAAATGTCATCGACTGACAAGTCTGCAAGGTGCAGAAGAAAACCACTAGTATAGTGGTAACAAAGAAGACTGCATTGATTGATTGAAAAAAAAAAATTGTCTCCCCTACTATTATTTACAAAGGAGATCATATATTTGCACATTATAAGCTCTTGAATTACTGGTATTCCAACACTTTAAGATCAAAAGGGTACTGTAAAATTGGATATTTTTGCAAGACTAATTTTTCAGGCTCGGCCCGGTAAGAAGAGTTTCATGTGTTTTCAATTCCGCAGAATCAAGGTATCAACTACTAGAGTATTATATGGCAAGCAAAAATATTTGCATGCTTTTATTTTTGTGGCAGTTTCTGGATGCGCAAAATGCACGAAACTTTCCACTTTTACAGTAAAAGGTGTGCAAAATTTCAGTCAGTATACTCACAATTTAGATTGTAGCCTGTGCCCTGAATCCTTGATGCTGTAAGAATGAGAGAATAATGCATAAGTAGCAGAAGTGCCGATCACAAAATTATTTCATACAAAATTTCTACACAGTGTACAAACACATATGATGTAAAAAACACACAATCTAGAAAACACAAATGAGCAATGTTAAAATTGTCTGAATGGAGATTAATTGAGCACTCTAAAAGAACAAAATAGGAGCCTTGGTTGTAATAGACCTGGTTACCAGCAACTTTGATATTCTTGCTTGTAAAACATTCATACTAGCATGAATCAATGGTCTATTTAATGATTGCATCAAATTGTGTGCAAACGATGTGTCTCATTTCTCTGACATTCTCCAGCATGAAAAGATTAAAACATGAAAAAAGATAAACAATTGAAATGTTCTGCAAGAAGAAGCAGTCTCAGCCAACAAAGTCAATCAGTTCAGGTCTGTAGAACTGTCTCAAAAAAACAAAACAAAAAAGCACTGGAAGCACTTGAGTGGAAGTATCATCCATTGAAGAACACACTATATCAGAGACCAACACCAGAGATGAGGGACACGTGTAAGCAGTATACCCAAGAAATTAAGTGAAAAAAAAAGGCCTAGCCTGCAACTGGTTCAGCAGAACATGCTTATAATTACGGTACACACAGTTACAATTGTATATCTAGCCCTACGCAAGGGAGTAGGGAGTGAGCAACAAAGAAGTTCACACTTTATTTGTTGCTTTTGTAAGCATCAAGGCTTTGGTGGATTAATAATAATTAAAAAAAAATACTCAAACATACCAGTACAATGTACATCTCATCTGGTATCACGCAATCAAAATTATTACATAGCCAATAGTATACTGTAAGCTGTAGTACTATCATTTTTATAGTATAGTACCGTACTCAGAGACTAGTGATATCCAAATGCTGGTTTTCTCACTGACTTACCCTGTGTTTGATTTTCTGCAGTGACTTTTAGTTTTGTTAACTCTCAACTCTTATGCAATTCAACAGGGCCCTTGCACAATGAATTCACCATGTTCACATTTCTCTTAAAGTCAGATATGACATCCTGCAAAAGCAGAGAAGTTTTAATATGTGAGCACAGGGTCTAAATTACAATTTATACAAAGCATTATTTCATACAAAAATTCGGCTACAGTACAAATTGTAATTTACACTCTCACTCCTCAGTGCATGGACTTTAAATGGTCATGCGTGGAATAAATGGATATGTCATACTCTAGATCTAGATCTAAAAATATCCATTTGTTGAAATGGTCATGAGTCATGCCACCGAGTAGATTGTGCTCTATCTAACGTTAAACTTATAGACTGTCTAGATTTCTGAATTTAAAATTCAATTGGCAATTGCGCACTGTCACTGAGGCTGAGTGCTGATGTGTCATCGATATCATCCCATGGATTTTATGTTTGATTCTACTTACTGTTTGGATGAAAATGTTTATTGCCCCTTTTGCTGGTCATCTCTTTGTGCCTGTTTGCACCTCTACTGATACCTCGTAAAAGCTGCCGTAAAACTGGCATCTTCGGCGATTTGCGATTAGATGATCTTTACTTTCAAAGATAACATTTAACACCACACGTGGGACTGGGCAGTTCCTTCCCTGCTAGTATATTTGTACCGTTCCTTGCTGTGGCCGTGCACGAACTCTGACGTACGTGCGCGTTGCGTCACACTGGGCATTACAGCATTATCATCGAGCTAGCTAGCGAAAGAGTACTGGCGTGCGCTTCTGCCGTGCGCTTCTTTCCCCGTACTTCCTTATGGAACGCCATGTGCTGCAAAATGCAAAAACCCGTGATCACCGGTTTCAAACCAGCAGCTGTGATCGGTACCTAGTATAAATTTGTTTTTTGTTGTTGGATGGTTGTTGTTTTTTACTCACTGTGTCCCTGCAAAATTAAAAGTATAACTAATGATAAGAGGTTTTTCTTTTCTCTTTCAAAGTAAAAACTACTGTTCAGAGGTTTCTAAATCTGCACGAGCAAAGAAAGATCTAAGATCAGTAGTTTTAACTCTGTACACCTCCGCATGATTTTCAGATTTTTACATTTGAGCAACAATAAATTAGTTATACTGAGGACAGAGTTTCAGAATTTGTGAGAATTGGGATGAAGAAGTAGAATATTTTCAAAATTTAGAACAAATTTCAATGAACAAGGATGATGACATGGCAGAGTCACCATAAGAATGCATGAGTTGGGGCTCAAGAAAGCAGAACAAAAGAAGAAGGCATGCATAGATTATGCACAGGTGAACTCGCAAGCAAGCGGTATTGTAATGGAATTACACTGCTACATTTCTGAAATATGTGAACCTGCTATGTCATCATCCTTGTTCAGTGTAATTTGTTTAAGGTTTTTCAAAGTATTATTTCTCGGCTCAAGAACGACAATAAATTCCACAAATCTATACATGGAGTTGTCGATTTATGTACTACATGATGTGAAATTATGAAAATCGTCTGGAATGTCCCTTTAACGAAACCTGTGATTGGTAGGGGCTTAGTTTTATCTCTCCACCTGCGAGATGAATATCTGTTTAAGACAGATGCGCATATTTAGGGGAAACCAAGTAAATCTAGTTAACGTGTATAGATTCTTTGGCTGCACTGAATTGCAGTCTTAGCACCTGAGATGATGCATACAATGTACGCCCCCATTTTTCTTTTTTGTTTTAACAACAACAAAAAATAATAAAGGGGAATGCGCCCAATCAGGTTTAGTTGTGCATGCAGAGCTAAAGGGCACTCCAGACGATTTTCATAATTTCACATCATGGAGTATATAAATCAATAGCTCCCTGCATAGATTTGTGGAATTTATTGTGATCCTTGAGCATAGAAATCAATACTCTGAAAAACTAAAATCAAATGACACTGACTAAGGATGATGACATAGGAGCCTCACATAATTATTTCAGAAATTAGCAATGTAGTACAATACCACGTGCTTAACAAGTTCACCTGAATAGAATTTATGCATGCTTTCTTCTTTTGTTCTGCTTCCTTAAGAGTCCTTATTCTTGCATTCTTAGGCTGCGTTCATGCGAAACTAGAATTGCGTTTCTAAACACGTTTAGTCGCTAAACGTGTTTAGTTGCGTTGCATTCATGCGATTTTTCCATTTAAACGCGTTTCAAAACGCCGAATCATGATTCAAAACGCCGTTTTGAATCATGATTCTGCCAGAATCACGATCGCAGAAGCCGCATGAACGCAACCGTGATTTCAATCATGATTCTATGATGTCATTGTGCGCTGTGCGCATGCGTGTCTCATGGGGTATCCCACAGCTTCTTGTTCTGCTCGCGCGCTCGTGTACGTGTTATGAATCGTGTGTTCTTCTTCTTCTTCTTCTTCTTCTTCTTCTGATTAAGTCTGCCTCCTTCAATAGACTGAAGATTCTTGCAGACTGGTGCTATTTACATTATAATACAATTTATTTACAGATATTTACAAGCACATATAGAAAATATGACGAAAATAACTAGCCACTGTGATCAACCGTTAGACGGTTTCGAAATGATCCCACAGATGGCGCTGAAACAATTTCGCTGTTTCGGTACCATACTTGCATATGTTGGTTTACATCAACGCCATACACCGATTCTAAGTTAATATCTAGCTGTTTAATATAATAATACATGTAATTACTCTCCGATTGAGTTGATGATATTAATAGTAATGGCTGCAGCGCTGTGCCTACCAAGGGAAACAATTGGAGAGACGAAGAATTAAGATTTTTCGATCTGTGAGCAGAGCCTGAATGCCACAGCTTATTGGAACGTATTCACCGAAATATAAGCATCATCCTAGCATGGCCGGCCCGGCGCAGCCGTGGGGGCCGTGGGGGCTCGGGCCCCCACACTTTTTGTGCACCATACAAAGGAATACATAAGGTGTCATCACTTTGGGCCCCCACACTTTTTTCAACCCGGAAGTACGTAAGTAGCACTAAAAGCGAAATAGATAGAGATCAATGAAGACCTTTTTTTTGCTTGTCAGCTGAAAACACCCGGAAATGGGAGGGGAGAGAATGAGCTGAGGACCTTTTCTTTTTTTCTTTTTTTTTTTTTGCTTGTCAGCTGAAGAAACCCGGAAGTGGACGGGGAGAGAATGAGCTGAGGACCTTTTTTTTTTTTTTTTTTTGCTTGTCAGCTCAAGAAACCCGGAAGTGGACGGGGAGAAGAGATGTGCCGACGTGTTTTTTTTTGTTTTTTTTTTTGCTTGTTAGCTCATGAAACCCGGAAGTGGGCCCCCACACTTTTGAAAACGCTGTGCCGGCCCTGCCTTGTACATTGTGATTATTTCAGTTATCAATTTTGAAAACATTCTTACTCCTCACTCCATTAATTATAAATTCTGAAACTCTGTACCCAGAATGACTAATTCAAATAGTTGTTCATATAATGTAAAAGTCTGGAAATCATCCTGAGGACTCCTTTAAAACAACTGATCACAGGTTCGAGCTGAGTAGGCCCGGTAGTGTGCAGGCAGGTAAAACTGATCAGAGGTTTCGGGCTGTGCGTGGAGAGTTAGACTTCTGTTCAGAGTTTTTTTCCCCTTTGCTCATGCAGAGCTATAAGAAACATCTGGGCCCCATTTCATAAAAAGTTGATATAGCAACTCTTGCTGGAATGGCAATTGTCTTAGTAATTCTGACAAGAATCCAGCTGAATTCCTGATTGGCTGTTGCTATTGGAAGTTGCCAATCCAGCAAGAGTTGCCATCCTAACATCTTTTATGAAATGGGGCCGTGATCTGTAGTTTCTACTCTACACGGGAAAAGAGAAACCCCCGAAGTAACGCACTGAGTAAAAACTCGGGGTAAAAATCTCTGATCACTGGTTTTTAAACTCTGATCAGAGTTTTTTCCGACTTTTGTAGCACATGGCGTTTCATACTCTTCGCACAAACGCTTCGAAGGAAGAGAGGCCATACAGCTGTACAGGGCAGACAGAGGAGGAGGCCGATCGAGCGGAGGGAGAAGGGAGGAGATTGGCATACTCGTGTCAAAGGTGCCTAGTTACAGTATGTAAATAAGGCGACAACAACATGGAGTTTCGAGGATGATGGGAAGAGAATAATCCACGGATCGGAGTTACGATGAGCTGTACTGGATGCATGTGTAGGGTGGGTACGAACATTGACTTCCGAGAGACAATGGACACTCCATAACACTTATCAAGTTACTATAAGAGTCGTGTTAGATGAAAAGGGCCTCGGGCGGATTAGGGATTGGTAGCGTTGCGTATCTATGGTAGATCTTTAGCGGGGACAAGTACGACGACACACACATAATACACGCGCTGGTCCAATTTTACCGGCGACGCGATCGCGCGATGATGGGTCTGGTGTGAGCGTGAACCTTTACCACAAATTCGGAAATAGTGGTCTAAATACGTGCCATAAATCAACCGTTTGTGAACCCGAGTGATCCGACAATTTACAGTAAAAGTAGACAACATATACGTAGAAACATTCTGCCAGGGGAGGAGACGTGGCAGCTGTTTTTTTACGTCACAGGAGCAAAGAATGCGGATCATAAATTAGTTGTAACGTTTACTTTAGACGGACTACTCTGTCAACTGACGGACTGTGCTGTGGCAGTGTAGCCACTCAGCCTGGCCTGGCCTGGCGTATGGCTGGCTGTGACACAGCAGCCCACAGCACAGGTTCTGCCGTGCCGCAAACAATCTTGGCCTTGCCTGGGAAGCTAAGGTAATTAACTGCCTGGTCTGTTGTTAACTTTAGTGTAGAACTAACGTGCTAGAACGTGGTATGTTCTACTGCTAGGGGAAAAAAACCCACAATATGCAACTGTTCGACACCTTTGCAACTGATTGACAAATTGCCCTACATCGACGTAAATAAGCACTGAATTGATCAGTGTTTTAGTAGTAGCCATGATAAAAAATCATGGGCGTACATACTCGAGCAGGATTCGAACCCACGACCTCCTGATCACCGGACAGGCGTCATCTCCACTAGACCACCGAGCCCATGTACGCCCATGATTTTTTATCATGGCTACTACTAAAACACTGATCAATTCAGTGCTTATTTACGTCGATGTAGGGCAATTTGTCAATCAGTTGCAATGAAAACATCACGACGGAAGAACTTCATAAATGTTCGACACCTTTTTCATTAACATCCCCCATCAGCACCGAATTGATCAATTCGACAGTAGACACGTTTAAAAAACATTGTCCAACAGTAATAACACGTTACATGTGATGTGTGTAACCAAGAGGTTCCACTGCACTATCACTAACCATCACTAACTTCTACCAGGGAGGTGTGAGAGAGAATCACACCTCCCTGCTTCTACTACTAACGTTAGGCCTACAACTAGGGTCTAAATTCTGCTATTTAGTAGAGTACATGTACTAGGCTACTACTAACTAGACCACTCGTATTGAAAGATTGATTCAAATGACTACCAATCGATCGATGAACAGGCACGGACCTACTAGCATCGATGGATTAAAGTAAAGTAAAGTAGTAAGTAGACCACCGGTCTATTCCCTACCCTAGTTGGATTTGCCTGGATGAAATATAGTTCGAAGTCTGCTACTGTACTCGTCGACCACCTAATTTTAGATCAACCGATCTAACGATGGATACAAATCAAGAGATAATTAGGGGGATAGGCTAGTAGTACAGATAAATATTAACATCTGGAAACAGGAGGAAAAATAAACTGCAGAAAATCCTCATGAGTAATAGTAGGATATTGTTAACAAGTATTTGCCCATTCACTGGATTTACATGCTTTTCAGTGGGAAAACGGGCAGTCGATTAAATTGATGAGCTTGTGCCGATGTACAGACTAAGTATACAAATGATGCACAGGATAGAGAGCGTTAGTGGAGATGTAGCACTCTCGAGGGTATTTACAATTGTGAAATATGCAGGAGGCGAAGCCGAGTGCATGTTGCACTACATTGTAAATACCCGAGAGTGAGCTGCATCTCCACTAACGCCACAAAATAATCCTGTGCATCATTTGTTTTATAAAATGGGTTGAAAACTTACAGCATTTTTCACATACCTTTGTGGGTCAATACCAGTCAGCTACATGTAGCACTAGCTCAAGTCAAAAAGTCAAGATGTCCGAAGATGTTCGTCCCAAACATATTACGCACGTCGCACTCGGAAATCCCGCACATATAAGTACTGTGAGCATGTACGTATAGGCCTACGTATAAGAGTATACATACGCCACGTGTATGCACAAGAAAGGCCAGCTGGCAGCCCGAACTAGAAGTTGTTTACAGGATTGACAGCGCGTATAGTAGCGCGCAACGCACTTGTAACAACTGATTGAGTGCGCACTGCTAGTGTAAACATTGTGACGTCAGGCCATGCATGTTAGTGAGAAATTAGTGCACGCACACGTGACTCATTTCAGCGCTTCCAATTGGCTACATTCTTGAACCCATTTTATAATAAACAATAACGTCACTTGTGTTCGTTGACTATAATTCCGCACGTATGTACGGTACGACTACGACTCTACGAGTCAACAATCTGAGCCAGGGACATGACTATGAGTCCGCAGTATTTTCTGCCTCGAGTGGAATGAAATTTAGGTGAAACTGAGGGATATTTTCTAAGATACAAGGTATTAAATAAAAAAGTAGTGGATGAGTACAGTAGTGGATATACACACTATTAAACATAGTAACAATTTAAAGACATTTGCTTTGTATTTGCCCCTCAGCTCAGTTAATTCAGTGCCTCAGCCCAACACCTATATGGGCATGCATGGCTCAGGGGCAATCTTGACTTGGGTTTTAGGGTGCTAAATTATTTTAGGCTTCTAACTTCAGCACGGCAATATGCAATTTACCCCCGCTAAAATTAAAAAAAAAAAAAAATCAAGCGATATGTATCTAAGTATTAAATACAGTATAAGGATTTAGGCAGCTTTCGGGTGTAACAGGGTTAATCAAAGTTTAAGGTTTAAAAAAGGATTAGGGTTAGGTTAGGGGCTGTGCTGAAGTTAGAAGCCTAAAATAATTGAGCCCCCTAAAACCAGGATAGCCGCAGGGCCTAATATTGTACACTATTAGTAAAGAGTAGCATTAGGTGAGACTGTGTAGACTTCTATTTCTTTGCACAAATTTGTTGTTGTAAAATCTATTTAAAAAAAAACCAATGATTTCTATGGGCTGTAGCCTGAAGGGTACCTTCTTGGTCTTTACTACTAGATGCAGGCTCATGGCTAAACTTGGACCTATTTGGGGATAGCATTCATTTATAGCTGTTCCACCAAAGATGTTCCCTCAAAGACAAAGTGAAGTTCCTTACTGTTCCCATTCCCCCCCCCCCCCCCCCCCCCCACTTACTTGTAGGTGGTCGGTCATCTATAAACGCAAGCCATCCATAGTTTGACTGTAACGTCATCAACCTGCTATGGTACAGTATGTAAAAGCTAGATGCCTTTGCATGTGGTCAAATTTTGGCACAGTAGGTCGAACCTTGGCAAAGGTTTGTTACTGCATGCGTGTTCCTGATTTTTCAGGAAAGGGATATATTTTGGGGGCTCATATTGGGGAAGAAATCTTGAAGAATCATTAAAATTGGGGGTCTTTTAGTATACTTTTCCTGAAAATTGGTAAGAGGGATTGTAAATTTTCAAACAATATTCTTTGACTTGAAAAAAAAAGATATTTATTGAAATTTGAACATTTGCTAGTGTTTCTACTTAATGCCCTGATATTGATTAGAAAAGATGATTGGAGGCCTAAAATTCTGTTGAACAACTCTGTGTTTCCATATTTCGACTTGACGATGAGCATAATCACAGTACATATAGGCGTACATGTTACTTGGACTGACAGACCATGTAAATGGCTTTCCAACTGTCCGCAAGTAATTAGATCTATATACCCCATGTTCAAAGACATTGATTTATAGAGAAAAAAAAGAAGAAAATCTTGTCATCATGGGTAATCTATGATTTATGGGCAATTGAAATTACAGTACGTATACACTGTACAGTACAATGTATGTATATATTTTGGGCATATGATGCATCACGCGTTCCCCCGTTTACCGCGTTGTGTAGCGCCACCTCACGTCCACTCGAGGACAGCCAGAGAAAAATGCATGCACTGTGTGTGCGTGTACATAGTCATTCCCATGCCACTGCATGTTATACTATGCATGCATGGCACGCTGTGCTAGACCACTGGCGTGTGTTTAAATGCAGTACAGTGCAGTGGCTAGCGCGCACTAGCTCCAGCACCAAAATGATTTACTTCTTTTTGGCACCCAGGGTACAACCTTTTTTAAAAAATGAATAATTCAACAAAATGGCTGATTTTTATTTGGTACCCTGGTTTACCATTTATGTTATCATATCAGAGCTACCAAGTCTCACGCATTCTGCGTGAGACTCAATCATTTAGGGGCCGTCTCACGATCTCACGCATGGCACCCATTTTTCTCACGCAATCGGTGAAGTCTGCAACTTGGGCCTATGATAATGATTATAGCTCAAAGAATTTCCCTTTTGTCTTTCAAAATAAGTAAAAAATAGTAACTTACTTGTAAGTATGTACCTGATCGCACCATTAAAAGCTAAAAATTGAAAAAGCTCCCTACCATGGGAGGGGGGAAAAACCCCTCCCACACCCTCGCTCACACGCACATTCGCATGCCGAGATGCCGAGTCATGAAAATCTCACTCATGAATTTTTTTTGAACTTGGCATCCCTGTCATATTGTTGGGAGTCACATGAATTTTTACTGTTGAAAGAAGGGTAACATTCGTACAACTGTATGTACATGTTGTGCGATAGTGATTTTTGTTGTTGTTGTTGTTGTTGTAAAGAACAAGACAGCAAAGAAAATAGATCTAGAAAACCCCATGTCATATTGAAATGTTCCCCTTCTGTAAAACACATCAATTCTGGTTATTAATTTTTTTTTTTCTGTATACAACTGCATGACAGTCAGTAACAGAGTGATTGTACCTGCGATTGACCAATAAATCAAATAACCAGCACATGAACCTACAAATTGTAAAGTGCAGTTATAGAATGAGGTTTTGTTGTGAGTAAATATTGGGAATTATACGAACAAACAGAAATAAAGTAAACAGTGGTAAATTATGATAGTTTGACAGTTCATCAGATGTTAGTTTGGAAATGATAATACACACAGAGCAGCCATTGTGTCAGCAGAAGACTTAAAAATAGCTGTGCTGGTTTTGTTTAGTGGTCTACACACAAATACCCGGTACAATGTACAGTGTATTTCATTCTCCTTAAATTCAAGCAAATCTAACTCCATCTGTCTGGAAGGATCTGTGCAGTCATGTGTAGAATTGCTTGGACTCATATATAACTAAAAAGGGGAAAAAATGATTAAAAAAATGAAAGTAAAATTTCATTCTGGTGATTTATAGATGTATTGCTTTATGACCAAATAACTGTTTTAATGCGTAAATGTGATAGATTCTACAGTGTATGTTGCATTGTACTAAAGTACTTGAAAATCCCTTTTTATGGCAGGCTGCCTATGTGTATTTGATGCAGGAGCAGTTTCATTCACCAATAAAACAGGTCTACGTTGCAAAGAGCATCAAGTATCTGCTTTCACACAGCAGGAGTTACTCACATAAGTGTTATGGGAAGTGAGAGTAAGTACTACAGTGTGTATGTATGTCACCTGATAGGACCTTTTCATCTACGAATGAAATCGCCTCTAATAGGCCCCCTGTCTCAAACAGCCTGGACATCTGCATACTCTGGGCTTATGAAAATCTGTCTAAAATTCATGACATAACTTGTATTTATTGGTTAATGCCAACTTCTTGGTCCTGTGTCCTTTAAACAGCTTGTAATTTAAAGCAATTGTATCAAACACAGTGTTGCTCAATTTTAAGTGAAACAATCTTCTGTCGAGTCAGTTGATCCAAACGGAATTTTGTCTCTGAAAGAAAAAGAAAAATGGGTATTATCGGGTTCCTAAAAACTACTGGAAAACTACATGTAGGTACTACAGTGTCCATCGTATTCTATCTGTAGTGCATCAACCCAAAACATGAGGTTTGGGAGGGTTGGAATATAGACCACAGTTGTGACACTTTTCATGGATAACTAAACTGATTAAACATCTTTGGTGAAAAATCAAAGTTTTGCCATATATGCTATATTTAATTTGGAGATATATGGGATTTCCAATCAAAATGGGAAGGGGTAGAGTTGTGGCATACATGTATGTATGGTCTTTGTACAATAAAATGTGCAGTCAAGTCATATACAGTGATGACAAGAATTTTCAGGGAATAATTTTCAAACTCAAATTTGATTAACAATTTGCAGCTGATGAAAAATATCTTCAATGATATCCTGTACACTCCTGTAAGAAAACTGCAGCACAAAAGTTAGTTTGTGTAGCAGTGTCAATGTAAAAATGCATAGCAAATTGCGATGCGATACCACGAAAATTATTCCCTGATTTTACTCTTGCCAATATGCATGTAAACTCATTATGGTATTAAAAGCCTCTTTAACCCATCCCTACATTGTAGTACAACTTTTACAGATAATATTCAGTTAAACAAACAAAAAATAGTGCTCAACAATTTTATAACCCAACATTACATTAGAAGATTGCAATTTGAGACTTTATACACTCTGTAGTGTTACTATAATGATACACATATTTGACAACAGTACTTCAGTTTTGTTTTTGTTTTTTTTTGGGGGGGGGGAAGAAAAAAAAAATGCCCTTTGAAACCTGTTTTAGTTACAAAAAAAAAAATAACACATCATTTCATAGTCTCCTGTCCATATGCATCAACTGTTACAGCATGCCACAGTATCCTATATGGAAAATTCAAATTTTCATGTCAAGAGTTTGCATTTCATACACACTTCTGGAATTAAAGCACTTTCATTTCCCAATCATGTGATGAGGCACTATTTACCGTGTAATGTGTAGCTGTTATCCTTGTGAAGAATAATAATAATTTTTAAAAAAACTGTAGCAGACAAAGCTGCTGAAAAAATATGTAGTATCCTACAGTGGCAAGCAGTGGAATCAAGTGGTGTCAAACAGGGGTCTGTTCTTTCGATCCTAGCAGAATATTTGTTAGCTAAGCAAAAGCATTTTGGTGATTTTGCCTTAGACTATTCTGTGGGATTAAATGTCATTTTACCTCTGATGAAGATTCTGCTGTAGTCAAAAACTCTGGCCTCTTCTGACTCCAAGAGAAAAAAAAAGAAGGAAAGGCCAATGGGAAGGGATATTTATAACTGTGCATTACAGCATGTCATTCTGTTGGGAAGAGCCTTTGTAGAACATAATTGTGAATCAACAGGGAGAGTTTGGAAAAGAGGCTTACTGCTTTTGTAATAGAAAGAAATGTATTTTTATGCATTATTACTATAGAATAGAGCATCTCACTGCAAAATCATCAGATAGTAATTGCCTTTAAAAAAAGAAAAAAAAACAAATCATTCTTACACGAAGCCTACTCCCGAGAAGCCCTTTGACTGTACATGTATAGTATGATAAACAGGATCACAGCAATATGACATGTCAGACATTTTCAGAAGGGGTTACAGTACATGCACCCTTGTAGGATTTGTGTATACACCCCATGCGATTAGCATTACACAATGCCTTGGTTCCTTGGAGATATTGATTATATCCCTTTGCAGGAATTATTGATTTGAAAGACCACTGAGATGGCATACTTTGGTATTGTGTGGCTGACTCCCTCCCAACCAAAGCACCTAACAATGAGATGGGTTTAGAAGAAACGGCCTAATTCACAGTGGCCAACTGGTCCGACTTGTTTTCAAGCCCTGTTAATAGAAATGGAATATGTTCGAGGAACTTGTGTTGGAGACTTACTGTATGAAGGTGTACGGTAAAAAAAGAATGTATTTCATCTTCTGTGAGAACTTTATTGTATGATTGATGGAATATGTGCAAGCTGTCTTCATCAAGCTCAGGAAATTCACTATCACCTCGAGAACAGGTAATTTGAAGACTGTGTGTCTCATGAAGTGTCCGTTTTATACAATAATAGTGGTGTCCCTATGGGAATGACATCAAAATTCAAATATTTTGACTGTTTGGAAACTTGAGCAGTGGATTTCTGTCATATTGTAAGTTATAGTTTTGCCCTAAACATGTGTCTACCCTATCAGCTATCAAGGGATTTGTCCATACTCATGTAAAACTTTATAATCGCTTTTGAACATAGGATTTCACCAAGGTTATACTGACATCTGTTTCACTTTTCCCCCAATGTTACAGGAACATGGCATATGTCACAATGGATTGATCAACTTCAAGTGATTGACACCTGATACAACTGTTGGATTCCGAAGGATGGCTGCTGACACTAGGAAGTCTTTACATATCTGGAGTTCGTGAAAAATGGGAGATGTAGATGCACCGTCGCCTAGGACATCAGCATCAGGGAAAATCACAGCTCACAACCTGCATCTCCTCATGGATGACGAAGAAAACCAGGATGCTGGCAGGGAGAATGGCGGTGAGGAAGAAGCTGCTCCTCAAATGCCTGACGATGACCTGAACCTGCGGACAGCAACGGCTGACAGCTACAACTCTTCTGCTGCGAGTCGGAAGCTGGATGATTCTCCCGTAGGAAGCGACACGCAGAATCCTCCCGCTAACCTTGTGGAGGAGACGAGGTATCAGGAGGAGTTGCGTGAGCGTGTGAAGAGATCGTTTGCTGACCTTGGTATTGAGCCTGAAGGTGTGCTATTGAAGGACAGCTTGGAAGAAACACCAAGGGACTCACTAGAGATAAAGGAAGAACTGCCATATGATAGCAATGTGGAGCAGGGAGAATATACTGCTGAGAGGAGAGTTCAAAACAATGAGGATGACGATATTGTTGATGAAGCAAATGATGACAAGACAGGAGAATTTCTGAATGAGGAAAATGATGAGGAGAATGACACTGGAGAGACACAAAATTCTGCTGAATCACCGCACGACACTGAACAAGGCAATGACCTCAGAGATTCCCTGGAAGCGGAAAACGTAGAGCCAGAGTTACAAAATCTTAATGAGTCAAATCAGCAAGCAGATGGTGGGGACAACTTTGGTGTCGCTGATCCTGAAGGAGAGGAGGAAGAAGAAGGTGTAGATGACTATATTGCAGAGCAGAATTCACCTGATGGTGAAGGTGAAGTGGGCAATGTAGAACTGCAAGAAGAGAACCCTCAGAACAATGATTTTCATGATGCAGAAGGTGAGAATGATCCTCAACTTGTTGATAGTCTAGATGCTTCTGATCAAAATGGGGCATTGCCTAATGAACAAGACTCCACATATGATGCGAGAGATGAGGCCCCTGTCAATCCTGAACAGGAGCAGGTAGTTTATGATGACAATGCAGCTGAAGAAGATGAAGAGGTGCCTGTTGGAGACAACCAAAGTGAGCAAAGAGACAGTGTTTCACAGCCTTTTCACTTAAACAATGATGGAAGTAACTTCCCCCTCCCTCAGCAGAGTGATGACAATCAGCCAAATCCAGAAGATGACTACGCAGATGCTCTGGCTGATGAGTATGCAAATGATTTGGGAGATGAAGAATACGCGAACAATTTAGGTGATGATGAATATGCGAACAATTTAGGTGATGATGAATATGCGAACAATTTAGGTGGCGATGAATATGCTGACGTAGGTGCTGATGAGGATGCAAATAAACCAGCCAGTGATGAATATCCAACTAATCCAGGTGATCAGTTTGCAAATAATGCTTTAGGTGGTGATGAATATGAGAATACATTGAACAATGATTTTGGTGGAGATGACCAACAGATGTACAGTGATCCTGCTGCAGAGGAGAGTGCTGAGCCATGGCAAAATCAGCCACAGAGTATGAGCACTAGCAGACCTTCCTCCAAGAAGTCTTTTCGTTCAGGGCGAGAAACGTACATAGCAACAAGAGATGGGCAGGCGAATGGAAGTGATGGAGATATAGCTAGTACTCCGCAGCCAGTGAGTTTACCACAGTCACAGTTAAATTCTAGGAGTCGGGCGGGCTATTCTGATCGTCAGCAGTCAGCAAATTACTTGAATGCCAATAACAATGCTGATTCTCCCGATGATAAACCTCCATCTGGAAACTCTGTGCGATCTCATCAAAGTAGCACCAGAAGTAGGAGTGGAACTAGTCAGAATCGGCATCCTGGTTCCAGCAGGCACAGTTCAAGAGAAAGGGGGTTGTCGTCTCGGTCAAGACAGGCGTCTTTAGAGAGAGAGGCATCCCCTGCCTCAAGGCAGCACTCAGGTGAGCGGAGGAACATGAGCAGCGTGAGGAGGGGTTCTGCGGGAAGGGAGGATTTAGGGATAAGAAAAAATGCAAAGGATTCTCCCCAGAGGGGTTCAAGTCACACAAGCCGCAGAGGTTCCAATGAAATAACCATCCCGCGGTATGCAAATAGAGGTATGGGCAACCGCAACGATGGGGAAGAGAATTTCCCAACAGTCTCACAGGTTCCAAACGAGCCAGATTCTAGTAAGTCACAGAGAACTTTGTCAGGGTCAAATCATGTGCACAGGCAAGATCCGATTGGTGCTGCTGAAGTCCCAGTGGCAGACGGGAAGCCACCGTCAGGACTAGGTGGGAGGCTGCAAGCCTCGCGTATAAGTAGTGCAGGGTCTGGAGCGACACAAGCCCTCCTTGCAAGGAATAATGATCCTAGTAGTCACACCTTGCCTGTTCAACAGGATGATACTAAAGCTAGTCAACAGTTCTGGTCTGACATGCATAAAGCAGGTGTTCCTCACCACATTGGACGTTCTTCGGGTAAAAAGTCAGCCAAAAACATTGAGAAACTCAGGTCTGGGGAAAAGGTGAGGGTTGAGTACATCTCGGATGACAGCGGTGATGAAGATCTCCACTTTGTTGATGAGAAAGGAAGTCCTATTGATGAATTGGGTAGACCATTGTATAATCCTAAGACCCCTGATGTTGTCGATATGAGAATCATGTACCGAATAAAGCCATCCCCTCCAAAGCAGAGCTCAAGTATGAAATCCTCAAGTGGGAGGCAGCGATCAAGAGATATTTCAGCCACCTCGTCAAAGTACAGTGCCCGAATTAGATCAGGGTATACATCTACTAACTCATCGGCACAAGTGTCTTCCAAAAATTCAGGAAGGAGATTAGTTGACAGACAAGTGTCTCCCATTGAAGATGAAGTCATGCTGGAAAATACTCAGCAGCAGGGCGATCTTGATACAACTCTGCCGCCTCCCCAAAGTCGGGAGCAGTCTGTTCGGGAAAGACCGGTCAAGTCAGCTGCCCTTCAGACAGGAGACATAGAAATGACCCCGTCAGATGACACTGACCACGCACAGAATATTAAGAGTCCCGTTCGAGAAGCCTCCATACAAACTACTGAGCGCGAGACTGCCATTCAGACCTCCGATGAGCATGTGACTGGTGAAAGTGAAGCCACTCTTCCGTATCAAAGTCCTTATCACAGCCCGCGGGAGAATGGACCATTTGGTCAAGTGAGAGTGACCCCCTTGCAAAGACAAAGTCCAGGATTCCAGATGAGGTCTCCCCGAAATGACCCGCATGGCCAATACCAATACCCAGGAGATGCATTTGCCCAGCCAGTGCCTGTCAACTATCCCAGCAATCCGCATGCACACTGGCAGCCTGGAGTGAGCCATCCGGCTTTCTCTCATCCCGGCCAAGTCTTTGCAGCGCCTTTACAGCCGCACTTTGCCAATCCCGTGGTGAGCCACCAGCAGACACCCCCACAGATGATGGCTACGCAGATGATGGCCCCGCAGATGATACCCCTACAATCTGGTCCTCCACATCAGCATTATCCAGGTCAGAGCATGTATCCAGCCCCACCCCAGCACTTTCATCAAGCTCCATTTCATTCAGAGCCACCACATCCTGCAATGCAGCCACCACATGGCATGCAGTACTCCTATCAACCTGAACAAGTGAGTCAGGGTGGACAATTCATTGGTCATGATATCGATCCAGCTCAAGGGGACGATGCTGAGAACGTGCCGGAACAAGAGGAGAAGAAACAGCCTAGTGGGTCGAGGCGTCCGCCTCCAAAGCCAAGAGCTAATTTCATTGACATCAATAAAACATCTGCGAAGCTGAGGAGAGACCCGCCATCCAAGAAGTACACGGATGCTCTCAATCAAAAGAAAGGATTCCGATCACCTCTGAACAACAAGAATCCGTTGCCTCAGATATCTCGGGAAAATTCTCAGGATGATGGACAGCCCGTCTCAACTGGGTGGACTCCTCATGGAAGTGCGACAAGTCGTGCAAATGATCTCTGGGCCCAGCAAGTTCTCCATGAGCAGCAGATGGTCTTACTAGCACGTGGCATGTCAGACCCAAACATCTACGCCCCAGGCCAGATGCCAGGGCCTCCTCGCCGGCATGGGTCAGTTCCGGGGAACTATCCTGGTGTAGCTGGTCAAGGTGGTATGCATGCCAGTCAGGACGCCGTGCCCCATTACAGCAATGGACAACCATACAGCTGGTCAGCAGACCGGGCCAACACCTATGCTCGGATGAACGGCATGCACCATGCAGAGCAAGGGGCCTTTGGAGGTCAGCCATACCCGGGTCCCATGCAAAGCTTTGATCAGAGCCCAAGGGAGAGGATGGCCTACACTCACCCGATGCCCAAGCGGACCAGTCCATACCAAGTTCTGCCTGACATATCGGGTCGAATGAGTGGTAAGTAATGGGCCTTTGTGTAATTTCTCTAAAATGATTAATTCTGTACATTATGAGTAAATCTTTGTGAAGTATAGATGATGGGCTTAAATATACCATGATCTCTATTATATTTTTTATACTATTTATTCCACACAGAAGCCCTGGAAAGAAATCCTAGGTTAAAATCCATTATCCTTTGACTCACCGTTATCTCTGATGTGATTTGCAGGGGAGGATTCTGAATTGAGGACAAGTGACCCTGATGGATACGTGATGCGACTTCAGAAGCAGAAGCAAGGTCCCCAGTACCGACCCTACACTCTAAAAGACTTTCAAAACCTCAAAAAGGATTTCAAGCTGGGAGGGCTTGGACCAGATAAGGACTCCATCAGTGTAAAGGTAAGGGTGTCCCCCCCCCCCCCACCTGTTCTTGCTCAGATTTCTGTCACCTTGATTGTCCCCGCCGAACGAGTTCGAGCAGGGGACTATGAAACGGGCTCCGTACGTGTGTGTGTCCGTCCGTGTGTCCGTGTGTCCGTCCGTGTGTGCGTCCGTGTGTGATCAAAATGTTCAAAATGCTACTCCTTCGCCATTTCTAACCCGATTTTGATTCTGTTTGCTTTATATGATAGCACTACATGGGAGCTTTGAAACTTCTATACAGAATTTCAATTGTGACCTTTGACCTTGACCTTTGACCTATATTGTACATTTTGCTTCAAAATGCTACTCCTTCGCCATTTCTAACCCGATTTTGATTCCGTTTGCTTTATATGATGGCACTAGGTGAGGGCTTCAAAACTTCTACACAGAATTTTGACCTTTGACTTCTTTGACCTTTGACCTTGATTTTTTTACCTTTATTGTACATTGGCTACAAAATGCTACTCCTTCGCCATTTCTAACCCGATTTTGATTCCGTTTGCTTTATGTGATGGCACTAGGTGAGGGCTTCAAAACTTCTACACAGAATTTTGACCTTTGACTTCTTTGACCTTTGACCTTGATTTTTGACCTATATTATACATTTTGCTACAAAATGCTACTCCTTTGCCATTTGTAACCCGATTTCAATTCCGTTTGCTTTAAGTGATGGCACTAGGTGAGGGCTTCAAAACTTCTACACAGAATTTTGACCTTTGACTTCTTTGACCTTTGACCTTGATTTTTTTACCTATATTGTACATTGGCTACAAAATGCTACTCCTTCGCCATTTCTAACCCGATTTCGATTCTGTTTGCTTTATGTGATGGCACTAGGTGAGGGCTTCAAAACTTCTACATAGAATTTTGACCTTTGACTTCTTTGACCTTTGACCTTCATCTTTTTACCTATATTGTACATTTTGCTACTAAATGCTACTTCCGGCGGGGACATATATTACGCACCGCGTAATTTCTACTTTTCCTTGTTTCACTTATGTATGAATGTGCAGTTGTGAGATATGTTTTTTTTTTTTTATGTTCGTTAGCAATCCAGCCTCACAGGTAAGGGTGCGAGTGACCGATGTAACGTTCATAAAGACAGTGAGGCTCTATGCTATACAACAGGGCAGGAAGCAGCATAATATAGTATCAGTATGCAGTGTAGTGAATTGGGTTACTCATGCACACTGGATGTTTAAGGAGGATGTAGAAGATGCTGTGAAATCAACCAATAATGCTGTATGGATGGATGGTATCTAATCATCGTCACCATCCAGTTTTGATCTGGTTTGTCTAGTGATGATGGTGGCTGGCTACTACAGGATGTGTATGAAGTTTGCTTTGAATTTGAAATCTATGACTATGTGTACTTGTCATAAATGTGAATTATTCACTTTTCAAGTCCTAGTGGACAGAGGGGTACGGTAAAGGGATTCAATATACCAGCTGCGATTTATTGTAATAAATGCACGACAGCACGTCCTGCTTAAAGATAATAAAAAGTTTTGGTACCTCAAAAGTTTCCCTGAATTTCCTTGTCTTGGTTTGTGTTTCACGTATGAAAGTACCGTAAAACGGGGTGAATAGGGACAAATTTAAAGTTCTTATGATTGTATTTTTTTTTCATGCAGCCCAGAGACTCAATCTTATGTGGGGATTTTATGTCCACCTAAAATACCTTTAATTTGGTATTGTGAAAAAAATAAATATTTGGGGGAAAAGTATGTTTTTTGATAAAATGACGCTGTCCCTATTGACCCCAAATTTGGGGTCAACAGGGACAACACTATTTTTTATCCAAAAAAAGCTGTTTGGAGGCATTTTTTTTTCAATCCATCCAATGAATTGGATTAAGGGAACAACTACAGAGTTTAAAAATGATATACAAACATTTAAGAGTAATCTATTCCATTGATAAATCAATCTTTAACAAAAATTGCAACAGCCCAACAAAATGAGCTGATATAAAAAAATGTGACCCATCAGGTCAGAGGTTAAGATTGAAAAGTAAGTCAAAACTTTACTAATCCATTGAATTGCACTCAAATATTAACCCACTTCTTCTTCTAGTGGCAAATCATGATGTACAATCTTATTCATACACTCTAAATTCAGTGTAACTTGACTCTTATGATGTCGGGGATATTTTGGGAGTTCTTACAGCAATTATAAGCTGGCACCTATAGTATGGGTCTGACCCAAACAGATGTGTTATTGGCATTAAAACATGCAGAAGACAGAGAAAAGGGTCATGAAATACAAGTGGAAAAGTCCTAGCCTGTCTTAGGCAGTGAAAAACATTCCCAAGAGGGTGGGTGGGGCCGGAGTTCCCAGACCCTTCCTCCCCAAGTTAGGGTTAAGACAGCAAAGTTCACTCTCATCTATGTATACGAAAGTGAAGCCACATATCCAAAGATCTTATTGCTCTCTTGTCAAGAGATTTAGAATAAAAATTCACACTTTTGGAAATAGCTGGACATAACAAACATTTCAGAGCAATTCATGACATTGTAATAGTTAATCACACAAAAAATTTAAAGGGCCAATCAAACGACACCATGGTGTCCCTATTCACCCCAGTCTAACTGATTTTTTGCCCAAGAGAAGAAAAAATGTGCTGTCACAAATTCCTGTAGGAATAATTATTTCATATTTAAAGGTGTGTTGTAGGACCTAATAGGCTAGATTCATGAACATTTTCAGCGAATTTCATTAATCAATGGCCACAGGAGCAGAAAAGTTTTGACCGCCCTGATTTTTTTTGTGATTTTTTGAAAACTTTTTATTTGGACCTCCTGTACCCTTTAAAAAATTTTTCACATCAGGAGGACCACTTTCTGGACACTGTTGGATGGTCCTTCCATCCTGTGATAAAAGTAAGAAAAAAAGTTCAAGCAAATATGAAACATGCACATTCAAAAAACTTTTCTCGGTTTTGTCCCTATTCACCTCGCCGTCCCTATTCACCCCGTTTTACAGTACGTTGTCTGTGAGAATTACTCGCCCCAAAGTGCTCTCATGTCTTAGTAATCATGCAATAATGGTTTCGTACCAGAGCCGTCGCTGTACGGCGTCGATAAATATTGTACGAAACCACTGACTGCGACCAGCAGCGTGCAGCCCATTGTACGCATAGCTAACTGCAACCAGCAGCCCCATACGCATAGCGTGATGGGGCTTCGCATTGTAGCATTCAGGATCATGACAGAATTAGTATCGCGGGTAAAGGTCAACTTCAAATCCAAACATTTCTTCGATTTGAAGACTTACCAATTAAGTTGAAGTATTGAAAACAGGCTTCGAACAATGTTTGGTTCTGCCAATAGTCCCTTTCTTTTCGAATTGATGACTGAATGTGACTCGGTCGAGAGGACCTTGGGAGAGCTACATACACTGACTACTACGGCCAGCGCATGCGCACACAAGCATCTTATCAGTTGATGGATTTGAAATTTGTGTGATGTGATGTGTTCGCGTGCACTGGCTGTAGTATTCAGTGTATGGTAGCTCTCCCAAGGTCCTCTCGACAGAGTCACATGCAGTCATCAATTCGAACAGAAAGGGACTATAGGCAGAACCAAACATTGCCCAAAGCCTGTTTTCAATACTTCACCTTCATTGGTAAGTCTTCAAATTGAAGAATTTTTGGGACTTTAAGTTGACATTTATCCTGTGATACTAAATCTGTCATGATCCTGAATGCTACAATGCGAAGCCCGATTACGCTATGCGTATGGGATTGCTGGTCGCTATGCATATGGGACTGCTGTTCGCAGTTAATTGCATGATTACTGAGACGTGAGAGCACTTTGGGGCGAGTAAGTCTCACAGTGTTAGTTATATGAAAGGTACTTTAACCTGAAACACAAACTAAGACAAGGAAATTCAAGGAAACTTTTGAGGTACCAAAACTTTTTATTATCTTTAATCCCCTCTAGACCGCCAACCTCAAATCTTAGTGATATCAATAACAAGAAGGTTACCCACGGGACTTAAAAGAGTTGTACCATGAGCCTAAAGGCCACCGCACACTACATGATCAGACTGGTCTTAAAGTCTTAAGCCAAGCTGGGTCTTAAGACCAGTCGTACGACCGGACACCGCACACTATACGACGGAACCTTACGAGTAGGCTTATGACTGTAACGCGTGCGCAGTGCGCACTGCGTGCACTTCCATTTTACTGTATCTTGATTGGCTGAAAGCCCACGACCGGTCTTAGAAATTCAACATGTCAAATCTCTACGACTAGCGCTAAGACCCAGTCGTACGATTGGAAAATGGCAAGACTGTGACATCACACTTCTATTGTTAAGGTCTTAAAGCCAGTGAATCGGGGCAAAATCGTGTAGTGTGCGGCGGGCTTAAGCATGCTCTTGCTGATCCGTTCTGTCAACCCCTACACATCCTTTGCCATCTTTTTAATCATTCTTTCTTCCCCACTTGTCTCCTTCCCCATTGCAGCAAGACAAGGCAGCCAGGCAGCGGGAGTATGCCAAACTGGTCATGCAGCAGAACAAGAAAGTCTTTCAGCACAATCCCAACACCAGCAGGTCCCCGTCCGACAAGGATAGCTCCAATGCAGAGCCATCCAAGCGAGACCTGGTGAGTTGAAGCCCAGCTGGAAGCATCGAACCTTCCATGATCTTAATACAAATATTATCAGGACAGTGGGAGATACAGTGTAGGTCCAGTTTGACAATTGTTTAGCGTATGGTGGCAGTTTGAAGAAACAGTGAGGTGATTGCTCTCCTACAAAGCCAGGTTTTCCTGGGAAATGGCTAAAATTGACATACTGTGGTATTTACAGTACGTAAAGAAAAAGTTGTTCTTGCATTTCATGTTGATGGCAAAGGTTCAAGAAGGGTAATCTTTTATTTTTAATCTTCTCACGTAAATCATTCTTAAAAGACCCCCCAAAAATAAATTCTTAGTGCAGTCTTTGTTCTGAAGCAGTGGGCAAAGTCAGTGAAAACAGCTAGGAATGTCAAGCTTGGAAGGATTAGCAGTTAATGAATCGCACAATGTGTGGGATGGAATAGAATGCTGTGTTTTAAGTATGTGGCCAATGTGATACCCTGCAAAGGAATTGACTCACTGGCAAAGAAACACAGTTTATAGCAGGTGCAGCACTCTTCAAGTGTCAATACTCTTGTCACATTGGAGATGGTTGGTATTTTAGTGTATGATCTTACAAAAATGGGCAGGTTATTTTAATATTCCATTATGCTGAACCAGTTGCTCAGGTTTTCAATGATTACAACAGGGAAAATTATGATAGTGATGATAAAAACAATCATAATTTCCAGTATGACACTGATGAAAACACCTGTAACATAGCACAATTGTTACAATAATGAGCTCGAAAAGAACATAAAAGCTTAAGATAGGATTCTCTTTGAAAATTGATACTGAGAGTGTTGAGCAGAGAGCCTTTGGCATTGTGTTAAATCCAGGTTGCCCATTAGTACTACAACTACATTGAAGCATCTGCATGTAAATGAGTGCATGATGCAGTAATCAATAACCAGCTCTCCTGCTATACTTGGTGCACATTTCGAAACAAATTTACATACTTTCTATTAAAAAGACATTGGTCTTCAATCAGAAAGTTGAAGACCATAAAAATACTTGTTGGATTGCTGTGAAAGGTTGGCCTGTGCTCTTGATTTGCAGTACATAGGCTTTTGGATCTGCGTGTGGCACCTCTGTATCAAATCCTGTCAAGCCTCTTTCAGGCAGTACAACTCACCTTGTTACCCAGTGGCAGTCTTTTTCCCTGCAAATTTCACATTTCATTTGGGTTTCTGTATTGATGTTTTGAACCTAAAGATACTGCCATCACTCGTTTCATGTTAGAGTTGTAAACACCGTTGATGGCATATATCTATAGGCCTGTCCATTTGTCAGAATTCACCTCAAATTGACCCCAGAAATCACTGTATACTTTCATGTCTGCATTCACTGTCAATGCACTGTTGGTGGACATGCAACATTTGTACATTGTGTAGTCTTTATATGTTTCAACAGGTTTAAAGGGACCTTTCGTCTTATCTATAAGCTAGTTCACAGTTAGCTCATCCCTATTTGCACATTGGTACAAATGACCTTTTACTTCTCAGTTGTGTGGGCACTTTGCTTGTTTTTAAAGCGTCATTATACATTTAGCTTGCCTGACATAACAATTTGTGGAATTCATGTTCAAAGAAAGAATGAATTGCGTGCAGACCAGGTGACCAGAATGGTCTGTCAATTGACAATTCGGCAGGCATTCATTTCATTGCTTTTTGTTGGATGCACGTTTAAACTTTTTCATGAACATTACAAAATACCAGGCCTCCTGTCGGGTAGATGCGCTCTTAAGCTTCACTTTTAGAAGGATCATATGAATAATCATTACGTCACTTATAAATGCTAAATATCTTGGTGATTCTGAGAACCACATGTGTGTGATTGTACATATGACCTTTTTCTGCTAATGCACAAAATGGAGCTGTGAATCCCTTATTGTGTCTGAAAGTTAAAGGTGTGATCGGTGCATTTCAAAGGTGCTGTACTGCTTTCTCTGATGTGCGGATCACACCTCTATTTAAACTTTTGGGCACACACACATATTTTCAACCATCAATGTTGCCGTTACCTTCAGTAAGCTGTCTTTTCTTCCCACTACCATGCTCTCAGAGCAACTCATTCCCCTTGGGGTCATTTAGATGACATGACCAGCAGACTTTTCACAAGTAGACAAAAACAAAACAATTGGTGAGAGTGCAGGTTTTTTTCCTTTTACATTTCCTTGTTTATTTTTCCCATAATACTCTTTGAATGATGTTGACATGCAGTAATGATTTTTTTTCCCTCCTGCATACATGTGTATTTTAATAGCACTCTAACAATCACCAATTGTCTTTTCCCACAAAATTCAAGTGGACTAACCCTCCTACAATGAACAGAGCGTGTGAGTGAAGAAACTGAATCAAAAACTAAATCATGAGGGAAGGTTAGGTTGTTAAAAAGAAGAATATTTTTTTTGCTCAGTCATCAGGGACTGTGCAAGGATCATGCATGATGTAATACAGTACACCAGTAAGCCATGTCTTTGTCTAATAAAGCAAACTTGGTCCAGTGCTGATTTGAGTAGTCAAATATGAAGCAAAAGTATTGTTTCTTTCAGTTACATTTCTCTCTTCCACGCATTGATCAAGCTCAAATATCCTGCTCTTTCAAGGATGTGTAGATCATTCAGTCATGAATGCATTTTTCTTTTTGATCTCTTTCTCTCCCATACTACGACTTCCCTGGCTTTTTCTCCTGGTTACAATCGTCTGTCCCCAAATCACAAAACATTGTGGGCAATGTACCTCCCAAAGATGTTGGCATACGCCGACACCGTCCCCCTCCCTAGGATTTCAGAAAATCGGAATCCCGACGATGACTTCCCGAAAGACTCGCGCACCATGGTTAGTCCATCTTGACGTGGGTTTGGTCTTTGCCCCCTATAATAATCCCCTAATGTGCACACTAAGAGATTGATTGCATATTTGAAATTTAATCACTCTGATTTTAATAGGGGAAAACAGGCAGTTCTGGGTTTTTCTTGCAGTGACAAATAATGTGCCCCTAATATCAACTAATATCAGTTCTTCTGTTCTTGTTCATTTTGTGAACCAACTGGTCTTGTGCTATTTCACATCTCTCATGACCTGTAATTGCAGAACTGTTTTTATCATTATATTACATTTAAAATGTTATTATCATCATCATACATATTATTACTGTCCACCCATAGTGTGTTGCTTTTGCTTTGCACAGGCATTGGTAATAATCAGCAGTCTTATACCTGTTCTGATCCCCTCCCCCCTTTCATTGCACCTAGTCACCAGAATACATAGCAAAGGCACAAGTCTCGAAATTACATCTACAAGGCACTAGGACCCTCTGTTTGCATTGGTGGTGTAAAGATCAAGAAATTTATTTTTTCCAGAGATTGAAACATATAAGTAAAACATTGGTCATTTCAAGAATGAAGATCAGTATACACTAGAATAGCGACCTGTCTTCTCATGGAGTTGTTTTATCCTGTAAAAGTATTCTACCTCAGTAGGACTTGTTTGCATTGAAATACTAGTAACTGTGTTTTTTCTGCCTCTTTTTTTTTGGGGGGGGGGGGGGAGGGGAGGGGGAGGCACTCCAGATTAAAGTAGAGTAAATCTTTCATAAATCCATAAATCAGTGAGCAGTGAGCATTTACTCATACTCAAAATTTGCATTATCTGTGGGTGAAATCTACATTATCCGTGGGTGAAATCTACACTACATATGTGACCGTGCACCTCAAAACGAACATAAAGTCGCACACACTGATTTTGCGTGAGGACTGAAAATAAGTGAAATGGGTCAACCTAGCCGAACTTGACTTTTTCATATTTTCTGAAAGACTGGGTCTTCTTTTACATTATGCTAAAATTTGGTATCATAAAATGGGCAGGAAAGTGTGTTTTTTAGCAGTTTATCTCGAACATTTTTGGTAGAATAGTGTGATTAGGTGTGTCTTTAGAATCCCTTTTTCATTTCTGAAAAACCTTGTCCACACTCTTCACTTTCAATTTTAATAACTTTTGAAAGGATAGTGCTACTGCTTTGAAAGTTGTCATTAATCATGGACAGAATGTGTTAATGAGGCATGCTTAATTTCAGTTTAATCTGATAATCCCTTCATTGTTGTTACTCTGGTGGTTTACCCCCTGTTTTTTGTCCCATTCATCGCACAGCCAGCACGGTTTGGTAAAGATTAAGCGCTTGAATAGACACTGTACTTCAGAGCCTCTTTTCTCAGTTCACGCTTTTCCTGAGTTTGTGCTTTCTTCCCAATATTTAGATAGATTAGGAGAGTCCATCTGATTTAAGTTATACATCATTTTAAAGCTTAAAGTCTGCTCTTTCAGAATATGGTCTTAACTAAAAATTCATGTCTAGCGACTTTTTGTTTGTTTTGAGGTGCAGGGTCACATATGTAGTACGTACCTTTGTGAATGATGGTCTACCCCACATTTGTATGAGTATCACTGGTTACAGGTATTGTTGTTAGAGATACAGAGAATGAAAGGATATTTGACTCCAGGCTTTCTTTTTTTTTTTTTTAAAGCAATCTGTAACAGCAGACCGTGCAAGGAGCATGACTCATTCACATTAAATGCATCAATGCACTTGACATGATCACACTCACAAGTACTCACAGTGCAGTGCTCTACAAGCATTGTATGCTCAACTTGTTGCTTTTAAATGTTTTATAGACATATATGCTGACACTGCAAAGATTGAACTGCAGTGCTGATTATTGTCTTTTCTCTTTTTCATAGCAAAAATATAGTTGTTGACAAACATGTGCGGGGCAGTTTTTATTAGACAGATTTCTGCAATTGGGGCCATTAAACACTTATACTGACAATAGCAATCTGCCAAATTTAATTCATGCACAGATATCTGATTTTCACCAAAAAAAAAAAAAAATAGGTTACATAAATGAAGAGGGAAATATGAAAACTAATTTTTACATTTCTGGTACAAAAGGTTCCCTTTATTCCAAGTTTACTATCTTCAGGTGTCAAGCTATAATCTATGGCAGATGCAGAGGGCAGTGTCCATTGCACAATGAGTGATTTCACTGTTTCAGTTTTGCTGTCAGTGGCACATTAAAATTCTCACAAACTCTTCTAACTCTGCACAACACATGATAATAGTGATAAAGTAGAATTGTTACGATTACCTTTCTTTGTATTTAAAGTTTCTCCATAAAACACATTATTATTATTGTTATTATTATCATTATTATTATTATTGTTATTGTTATTATTATTATTATTATTCTCCAGGTGCTGTCTGTGCTCACACTAAAAGCCAGAACTCCATGCTATTTATCTTTAACCCAATATCATTTCTCCCATTAAATTATATATTCAGTTAAAAAAAACCAATGCTCCCTGCCAGGATTACTCCCTGTCAGGATTACTCCTTTTGGCCACTGTCTTGTACATAGCTACCTTGTTTTCTTGTTTGGGATGATGGGAAGATCTGGAGATGTCCTCCGTTAAAAAATTGTGTGTACAGCAACTTTCACTTTGGCATCAAAATATCAAGTTTTTGCATTCTATCTCCTAAAATCTCGTGATCATGATATTGACATTTACACACAGCATTATGTGCATGGCTGTTGCTAGTTCTGAGTTATAAATAAACCGCCTTTATATCCCATTGCATTTTCTGTTGATATGCAGGCACTGGAATATGCTAAGCACGTCCCCAAGCCCCGCATCCCAACCCCGCCTGAAATCCTCCATGACCGCCTGTACGGGAGTGGATCAAACTCTCGGAACTCACAAGGCTCGCGGAACTCGCAGGGCTCACGACAGAGCTATGGGGGCCCCAGCACCCAGTCGGGCCGGTCAGCCTCGGCTGAGAACGCTGCTCGACATGCGGAGAACATGGCTGAAGAGATGGCGAGGCTCCAGGACCTCACGGAACGGCATCGGCAAGAGAAGGAGGAGCTGGACCGCCTCAGGAGGGAGATATCCACGTGAACAAGGGAGATCTCCAGATGAACAAGAGAGATCTCCACATGAACAAGAGAGATTTCCACATGAACAAGAGAGATTTCCACATGAACGAGGGAGATCTCCATGTGAACAAGGGAGATCTCCACATGAATGAGGGAGATCTCCACATGAATGAGAGAGATCTCCACATGAACGAGGGAGATCTTCGTGTGAACAAGAGAGCTCTCCGTGTGAACAAGGGAGATCTCCATGTGAACAAGGCGACCTCACACCCCATGAAGTGGCTCCCTCATCCAAGGCTCCCTGTCTATCCATGTGACCAGTTTAGCCTCACATCCCATGCTATGGCTCCCTCACAGCTCCCTGTTTGTCTGTCTGTTCATCCATATGAACAAGGGAGCCTCACAAACCCTAAACCATGGATCCCTCAAGTATCTCTGTCTTTCTGTCCATGTGAAGAAGGGAGTCTCACACCCCATGCTATGGCTCCCACAAGGCTTCTTGTCTGTCTGTCTGTCTGTCTGTCTGTCTGTCTGTCCATGTGAACAAGGGAGCCTCACAGACCCTTTCCTATGGCTCCCTCAATGCGCCCTCTCTCTCATCAGTTGCAGATTACCGAGGGCGATGACCCCTCCCAGCCCAACCCTACGGTCCTGATTACTCTTGTCATAGTACAGTGCTCATGATCTTCACAGTCTTGGTTACTCAACATTACACAATTTTTAATAAAGAGCAGATTACGCGATCTCCACAAGGCCTCACAGACCCTATACTATGGCTCCCGCAATGCGCCCTCTCTCTCATCAGTTGCAGATTACCGAGGGCGATGACCCCTCCCAGCCCAACCCTACAGTCCTAATTACTCTTGTCATAGTACAGTGCTCATGATCTACACAGTCTTGGTCACTCAATATTACACATTTTTAAAATAAAGAACAGATTACGCGATCATTCATATACATACCATTTAGCATTATTCATGCTTGCTGTAAAGATACCCTGGCATCTTACTCTGTTTGATCATAATTGCTACGAGCATGACATTTGGAGTGTAATCCTTGCCTAGGTAACCCCAAAAGCTCAAAAATAGGCAATTGATATCATTCTGTTGAATTGGTCACTTTGCTTGCAAATAGGTCAGTTTTTGAATATTTTACCTCAAGCAAATCATGCTGTCACTGATGTGGTGACAGCTTGGGGTTGATTGGCCTTGATTTGTGTGATGCACAAATCATGCTCCTTTAGTAATCACATATGTGGACAAATATGATACAGTGCACTCCTGGTAAAACAAAGTTCCCGGGACTGGTTGTTTTCTTTCATTTTATCAAAATTTTGTTCTAGCAAAACAGAGATAGAGTATAAAGATGTAAAGATGATAATTTTGGGACTGAGTTTAGATTTTGTTATAACAAGAATTTCGTTAAAACTGTGTTCATTATAGGTAACGGGAGTACATCGTTTACCAATTTCATTCTTGAGGATTTATCAGTGTCACTCTGAGGTCATAGCCATGCATGAATCCAAACTTATGACATGCTCACTTAATGCATCTCTACTTTAGTGAGATCGACCTTTAACACATTGTAGTTGTGTGCTCTCAGGGTTTCCCAAAGGAAAGCTACCTAATTGCAGAGAATAAACATTCCACTGTTCAGCATGCAAAAGTCATGGCTTATAACAATTTCCCCTCAGATTTATTCATTCCTTTATGTAGAATTACCTCAAATATTTCCAGTATGGCAAACCTTTTCTTTTTTTTCCTACCATCATGGGCATTGTGAAAAGTCTCTTGCCATTTCAATATGTCTGTCAGAAAAAGAGGAAGGGGGGGGGGGGGGGGGACGTACATTGGCCAAGAAATGAGCTTTAGCTATTTGAGTGTGCTCTCAGTGTGAAACAGCCATGTTTTGATAACCTTTTGTAACATGTCATTTTTGTCATGTTGTAATGAGCTTGAATTCTTTGCATAGTGGGGTTGATATTACCTCAGATAAGTTATTACAGAAATTTGGAATCTACCAATAGTCCTCTGTGAATACAATTAAACATGTATATTTGTATACACTGTAACTGTTGCATCAGGATATTATATTATACATTGTATCAGCAGTACATACTGTATCTTACTTCCTGCAGATTGCAGGGAACTTAGTGGGCCATTTACATAGTGCTACCTCCTCTTACTACTATTCTGCCTTTGATCATGAATATTCATGCTCTGTTGAACCAGCCACAACACTCTCAGAATGTTGACACTGGTTTACCACTTCTGAGCCATAGGTGAGTCACAATGGTAATGAAAATCTCATGCTATGAGGACACGAACAAGTCTTGCCATGACCACAGAGACATAAAAGTACAGAGGAAAAATATTTGATTTTGAGATGGTTCAAATCATTTTTTTTTTCAATAGAAACATTTTGTTATATCAGGGTTTTATGAGAGAATTTACACCTTGAATTACAGTCAAACCCGTTTATAGCAGCCACCCTTGAGAGATGAATAAAGTGGCTGTTATAGGCAGGTGGCCACTATAGAAAGGATCCTCCACATGGCTTTTCTCTCTCAAGAAATTGTTTTTAGTGACCGTATACAGCAGGTTGCCGCTATTGACAGGTGGCTGCTAAGGCAGGTTTGGCAATAAGTAGTGCATGTCGCAAGTTTTGCTTTTAATAAGTGTCACACAAAAGTTATAACCTCTTTCTCTGATCAGCTTGTTTGTGAGAGATGTATGGCCCAATCTTTTATTTTCTGTACATTGTATTTGTGCTTCATTTTTCCGTTTTATCTTCTAATCAATACAATATTTAGTCGACACAGCACTAGTTTTGTATCTTGCCACACTGCCAGATAATTCCATTTTTGTTGATGTTTTTGTGTCTCGATTTTCAAGCTGAATTGATGGCTATTGATATTCTCTTGGATTAAATACCCTGGGTAATGATAGTGTGCTTCGTAGCTAATGTTTTGCAGCATTGTAGAGGTGTTAATTTCAGTCAAAGTGTCTCCTTGAAAATCTTTTTTGGTTGTTTTGCTTTTTGTTAAAAGACCTGTGCATGCAGCTATGTACTGCTCATCAGAGATGAATAGTGTGTTCACTCAAGGTACGGATGAAATGCTACCATACAAATGTGAAAAAACGCATTTCTCCGATACATCTTAGCACATGGTCAGATGAAGAATAATTGTCCCTGGTGGTTTTTACTTTTCATACAGGACAATCTGTGAACGCTTGATTGTCTAGAGATCATTCAGGTTTTCTATACCCGCAACCAAAGTTTCAGTGACATAAAAATAAGTTACTTTTGCTGTTGCTGTTCCCTGCTATTATCGACAAATGTAGTGGCATGTGTGTGTGGGAGCGTAAAGGATTAGCGCCCTCTAGTGGCCAGTGGACATATATTGTGTGCATTTTACTGAGTTTGCTCATGATTCAACATTCTTGAAGCAGAGTATCATTAGCTCACCTGAGCCAAAGGCTCAAGTGAGCTATTGCGATCGCCCTTCGTCCGGCGTCCGTCGTGCGTCGTGCGTCGTGCGTCGTCCGTCGTCCGTCGTCCGTCGTCCGTCGTGCGTCGTCCGTCGTGCGTCGTGCGTAAACTTTTTACATTTTCATCTTCTTCTTGAAAACCCCAAGACCGATTTTCATCAAACTTGGCAGGTAGCATCCCTAGGGGGTTAGGAACTCAATTTGTTAAAATGGGCACCATGCCCCACCCAGGGGGCCCCCAGGGGGGCCCAAACCCCCCAAAATTAAGGAATCTGTAAAAATCTTCTTCTCTAGAACCAGAAGTGATAGAGCTAAGTTAATACTATGAGTTAGTACATTGATGACTGTAGTTTCAAGTTTGTTCATGGCAGAATCAGGGGTGCCCCCCTTGGGACCCAGGGGAGGGGGTGAGGAGGGGTCCTAATGGGGCCTAAATTGTACATTTTTATCTTATTCTTGAAAACCCCATGACCCATTTTCACCAAACTTGGCAGGTAGCATCCCTAGGGGGTTAGGATCTCAATTTGTTAAAATGGGCACCATGCCCAACCCAGGGGGCCCCCAGGGGTCCCAAACCCCCCAAATGAAGGAATCTTTATAAATCTTCTCTAGAATCAGAAGTTATAGAGCTGAGATAATATTATGAGTGAGTACATTAATGACTGTAGTTTGAAGTTTGTTCATAGGAGATCCAGGGGTGCCCCTCTTGGGTAGGGGGGGGGGGGGGTGGTTGGAAGGGTCCAAATGGGGGCCTGAATTGTACATTTTCATCTTCTTCCTGAAAACCTCATGATGGATTTTTGTCAAACTTGGCAGGTAGCATCCCTAGGGGGTCAGGATCTCAATTTATCAAAATGGGCACCATGCCCCACCCAGAGGGCCCCAGGGGGCCCCAATCCCCCCAAATTAAGGAATCTTTAAAAAATTGGGCCCTTATTGTACATTTTCATCTTCTACTTGAGAATGCCTGGTCAAATTTTAATTTAGATTAGTGACTGCGTGAAAGGTGAACTTGCGATACTCAGGTGAGCGCTAGACCCGCGTGTCTCTTGTTATTCCTATGTTTGTATTTGATGAGCATCTAATAACATTGTGTGCTGTGCTTGTATGTGATTGATTTTACCAGCAAATAATAGATAATATTATACAAAATATAGATTTTGATGAATTTGATATACAACAGTAGCAGGATTGCATAATGAAATGATGGCAATTGTCTGGTGGAAATGAGATGTTTAAAAAGAAAAGGAGAAAAATTGGTTTGGTGTCATGGCATGAAATCTGCACCAATTGTCAGCTTTTAAGACTAGTGATTATGGGATGGAAGAACCTACATGATAGTAAAATGGGATTTGGTATAAGAAATGTATGGCAGGGGGTGTATCTTGTGTGGTGATTCAGCTTCTTGCTTTTGGAGTGCATAGAGAAGGGGGTAGCGACCACAATTAAAGATAGTTGTACCTGATATGCATGCCGTCTTTTGCCTTAGATCAATCACCATTCAGCCCATTGGCATTCTAATGCTATGACATTAAAGGACAAGTATACATTGATATACATATGGATTGAGAGAATGCAGCAGTATCAGTAGAACACATCAGTCAAAGTTTGAGGAAAATCAGACAATCCGTTCAAAAGTTATGAATTTTGGAAGTTTCTGTGCACTGACTGCTGGATGAAAAGACTTACAGTGTATGATGTCACATGTATAGCAAAGATAGTATAAAGAGAATTCCATGAAATTTTAATTTTGAGAAGAAAAAAAAACACATTCCCTTGACTTGCTAGTGAGGTATGTCACGGCTAATATAAAGAGAATTCCATGAAATTTTAATTTTGAGAAGAAAAAAGAAACACATTCCCTTGACTTGCTACTGACGTATGTTACGGCTGATATTATTCCCCCGCCTTCTGAAAGAGGCAAGTCAAATGCTCTTTTATTATATGAGAAGAGTGAAAGTATGTTGAATTTTCTTTTAATATACATTGTAGTGTTCTACCCATGCGACATTACAAGCTGTAGTAGTCTTATCATCCAGCAATATGGCAGCACTGAAACTTCAAAAATTCATAACTTTTCAGTGGATTGTCCGATTTTCCTCAAACTTTCACTGATCTGTTCTATCAATATTGCTGCATTCTCTCAATCCTTATGTATATCGAGGTGAACTTGTCACTCAACCTGTTGAAGACTAGCCCCGAGTGTACTTGGGCAGGTGTCTATGGGAAATGCGTGTTATAGCAAAATCAAATCGTCCTAAACACTTTAAGTGGTAGAAATCACTACCCATTCCTCTTCCTATCTCCATTTAATTCAGCTATTTAAATGCACGGATATCTTCGTTTGATTCCTCCTAAAAAAAACCCAATCCCAACAACCTTGTTATTATCTTGAATTGTGTGCACCATCTAAGCGTGGAAGTGTGAAAATTTGGTCTTTGACAATAGAGATTACAGTACGGTATTCATCACATAACATGTACAATGTATTTATTTTATCATTCCTGAATAGGTAGAAAGGTTCTTATTTCTGTCTTGCTATTGGAGCTCTGAACTGGTTGTGTGATCTATGCCAAATTCACACTTCCTTGGCATGCCTGCAGTTAAAGCTTTTGTTGTTGTTGTTCCAGAAACGGTGACAGTGAAAGGGAAGATTTGTTTTGAAATATATATTATAAGATGTGCCATAGGTTTTACGTGTACAGAACATTGAATGTGTATAATAATACTACTGTATTCAAATGTAGATACAAAATAAATATGTTGGTATGAACATGTGAATTCTGGGTGAATACTGTGTTTCATTTTTAACTTGGAGAATTCTGTAAAGCCAAACAGGCTAGCAAACATTTATGTTCTTATGGTTTGAAATTACATATAATTTGTTTCACCTAGGCCCAGGCCCGATGCAAAATTAAATTGCTGATTATTTTCCATTAGAATTGGCTAGAATAGTGTGTGGAAAAACATACAACACTAGTTTTTATAATTAATGTTGAGTAATTTGTGTAGGCTAAGGGGATTCATCGTCCAATAATCAGATAGTGCAGTGCACGACAGTAAACTACATTGTATAACGAATTCATTGAATGTCACCCAGTACTGTATAATAGTTTGACCAATCCAAAATCTTATTACGAATACACTACACGTGTACTTACTAAAGAGATACACTAATGATAATAGATATAAATATATATTTATATATATATATGTATATATTCATCTTTTTATTTATTTATAAACTAGTAACTAGTATATATATATATATATATATATATATATATATATATATATACACACATATGAAGGGTTTGTGTGCAAAAACCGATAGGTCCATTTTTGAAGATTTTGAAGCATGATCTTTGTCATAAAGTACAAAATAATACCTTTTAAATGATATATTGGTCACTACATGTAAAGGTATATTTTTGAAGTTATGGTCAAAAGAAGCAAAAATTTTCTTATTATTCTCTCTATTTTTCTTGACCTTTAATCGCAAATATCTCCATTTGGCTAATATGGACTTATCGGTTTTTGCAAACAAACTCTTCATATATACATATATATATATATATATATATATATATACATGTATATATTTATATTTATTTATTTATTTATTCATTTATTTATTTATTTATTTATTTATTTATTTATTTATTTATTTATTTATTTATTCATTTATTTATTTATTTATTTCATTTTATTTGGTAAACCAAAGAGAAAAAGAAGAAAAACGCCATTCCTAGACCAAGGGAACCAGCAGTCATTTGCTTTAGCGCCATCTACCGTTGGTAGAAATGACAATCTGCACGTAAGATTCCAGACTTCCAACCATTCTGCATTTCCAATAGGATGAAAGAATCTAAATTTTGACCATTGCCAGCTCTTGTTTCAATACGAGTTTCCGATTTTCCCCTGACAATTTGACTGCACACTTCTATGAGAATTGTTCTTTCATTCCTACTTTTGAGCCAAATCATCCTTTTTCTAGTTAGTCGGTTGGGAGGTCTGCGATTCGTTATTCTTTTGAGTCGAACTTGTTAAACTTAACGATATTACGACAAATTTATTCCGTTTTTAAAACGGTAAAACAAAAATACCCCCCTACCCCCCCCCCCAAAAAAAAAAAAAAAAAAAAAAGGAAAAGAGACCAAGACGATGCTGCGCTGGAGTTAAGACCGTCCCCTGGCAGGACAATAATTCTGGGGTTTCCCGTATGTAGACGTAGTTATTTTTGTGAAAGGGGCTAAGGGTGAAAAATATCATATTACAGGATTGTTGTTGTGTTGTTGTTGTTGTTGTTCCACTTGGTAAGTTTTCAAGGCCGGAATGTCCATTTAGCCAGTTCTCATAAATGTGAGTGTTTTGTTTTGAGGATATTTCCGGCTATTTTCTTCCTCTTGATTAGACAAAAAGGTGTAGTGTGGCGCGCCCGGGCCTATCTGTCGGTATACGTAATAATGAACAGGTATCCCTAGTACATCTTTTTTGCAAAATTAGTCAATACACACAGTGTGAGATTGCTTGAAAACAAGGCAGAAGGACCCATCTCCAGATGCACTCTTTTGTCAAACATACACGGGTAAAATGGATGAAAGATGAGCAAAAGGGTGTTTGTCTATAGATACATCCTTTTACCAAATCAATACACCGAGTGCTCGGAAACTGCGCAAAGTGCTTATCTCAAGAAAGGCTTACACCAATACGTTTCAACTTGCCAATTGATCAGAAGGGCTTATATCAGCATTTTGTAATTTATTGTTAAGCCTTTCGGCATAAACAATCCCACAAGAAAGCATTGCTCATGATTAATTTGCCAGAAGTGTGCATGTTTTTAAAAAGATACGTTCTTTGAGTCGCTTGAAAAATCACTCCAACCTTGCTTGCTACACAATCACATGTATATTGTATATTGCCAATTTATTAATTTGGCAGAAGGGCATATCTGTAGATATAGTCCCTTCTACGGAATAATGGGTTGCAGCACCCATTAATATGGGTTTTCCCACTCAATTTCATCAGATTTGCATTTGAATTCACAAAACGGCGTTCTAATACAAGCGATTTTGGTTACTGCTCTCCTCTCGCTGTTCATTTTAATTCTTTGAGTATTCAATTTCATTTCATGTCATTCCTTTTAGATTTTATTTCATTCAATTTAGAGAGAAATTCATTCGATTTTAATAACGACTCAAAGTTGGCATTCAATTTCGCGCCAGCTGGATAGACGTTCAAATTCGTGCCAAATACCAGTTTCAATTTCATTTTTATAGGAACACAACTTCGTGCTTTGAACGTTCGAATTCAATCAACATACACAACTTCTACAGGCCTTTTTTTCACTGTCATACGATTGGATGACTCAATTTCATTTTCATTTCAAAGTCTCATCACTGGTGGATGTATTTCTTTCCTGTCGACCTTTCTGTCACTTTCAATTAATTCCTAACAGTATGGACGTAACTTTTAGGAAAGAGCCATATCTCAGAATTTTATATCTTGTCGGTCCTACGTCCAAATCCATATTGATCCATTTTGATTCCATTCCTTAGTTCCCCGTGTCCATATCATAAGCTGCCGCAATCGGATCAGCTGTAGATAGACCTATTTCACCAAAGGATTGTATATCGCCAGTTTTGCTGGTTGTCAAGGTCATGCTTCATCCAATAATTCTGTCCGTATTCAAAATGTTTACGCATACTCTGTGTAGCAGCGGCTAAAATCGTGTATGAATAAAATTTAAATGTATGTGTTTGAAAGTGGGGTTATACGAGTTATTTCATGGTATATTACGTTTGTATATTCAAACAGCTGAATAACTACAAAGAAGAAAAGTAGCAACGAAAAAGACTGCCCATACTTATTGTTTGCCTTATCGTAAAGTTGAATTCCTTAACGCTCTCCACGGCGGTGCTGATGCGAATTTGAATGCGTTGCACTTTAATTTGAATGCCCTTTTTACACCTTTGTGTCTGAAATTCATGAAATCGCATGCTGATGAAATTAAATTGAATGAACTAGTTACCTTTTTGAATGTCGATCTCGGCGATCATTCAAATTCATATCAGGTAAAGTGGGGAATGTGAAAAAAGTTAATTATCTTGAAGTATTTTGCTATTTTGAGACAAAAAAACCCCCAAATGATAAGATTGGAGGTGTATAGGACAATCTAGAGGGAAACTGACGTCCCACTCAGTCTAATGACTCTCCAATACCAAAACTCCAAGGCCAGTTTTCTCGGCTTTTTAGTTATTCTAGGAGGCAGATACAGACAGGCCATGTCATCGAAACATTGCCGTAATAGGAGCAGGAGGAGGAGCAGGAACAAGTACCAAGTGATAAAGAACTTTCACCAAGATATTGGCCAGGCAACGTCGCTGTGTCCTTATATAGTCGCCTTAATGTCTCCAGAATGTCTCGAAGAAGCCAGAGCGGAGATGTCGTGGAAATCTGACGTCGCGGAGACCTATAAGGAGACTGAAAAGGGCTCCTGGAGGAATCAAACGTGTTTGAATTTCCCCCGCTATTCCCTGGTCCCCGGGGACGACCAGTTTAGTCTACTGTAGGAGACGTCGTCGCGGAAACTATCTGGAGGGACAGATCTCCGTTTTCAAGTCAACACAATAATGACTGAACAGAGTTTAGGAAGTGAGACTAGCCACGCACCGTGCTGGCTTGCATGCTTGCACTCCGCGGCCGCCCGTCCGTCTGTTGGGACGTTCAACGAGAGGCGCTGGCCATAAAATAGAGACAGCACTTTTACAGGGTAGCCACACTTGGTCGGGCAAAGGATACGGGAAGGAACTCAAGACAAGTATTCCTCTCGTTTGTCTGCGTGTCCTGGTATATACCACGAGCAGGTGAGTACATTAACATACGTTCTGTTGTTGTTGTTGTTGTTGTTGTGGTTCTTTCTCCCTTCGTTCTTGTAACACTCGAGTATAATAATATTAATGCCTCCATTGCCCCGCGACAGCAGGCGTGTCCACTGCATTCACGAATGTTAGCTGACACGCCTTGTCTTTACACCTGCCCCACACATCGCAAGCATTTCCAGAAAGTAGTCTATATGCTGGTTTCTGGCTGCCGTTGTAAACCATGATACATCTGTATGGGTATTGTGTTTATATATATCTTGTGTGTGTGTGTGTGTGTGTGTGTGTGTGTGTGTGTGTGTGTGTGTTTATTTGTTTGTTTGTTTGTCTTTAATTTGCACATAAATGCGTTCATGATAGACTTACTTATTGCTGTCAGCATAAAAAATGTTTCTATATCTTCTCAAGATAGAGGTTGATATGGAATTTATATATATATATATATATATATATATATAATTATATACATATATAATTATATATATGTGTATATATATATATATTATTATGTGCGTAATATCTTCAGTTTAGTCACAGGATTTGCTATATTTATGTGGCTGTCAGATTAGTACCACGTGACATTCATTGATTTCCTTATAGTTCTTGGGCATGATGCATACTTTTTTTTTTATCCTTGCATGGGAAATTCCGTGTTAACAGATAATTATTATGGATTATAACAACTTTTTTATCTTATGTTGTATAAACACACTTAATTTTCTATAACCAAATGGTATGTATATATGCGTTTAACTGCACTATTGGTACCATTATACACTCTAAATGCAAATGTTATTTCACCTCGGATTTCGGCTTCGGATTAGGCTTAGTAAATACTATCTATTATGCATTTAATCTAATATAGCGCATTCAAGTTGATAATAGGCCTATACATACTCTGTCGTTGTGAGTCAGTTTGTGAGTTGCTTGTCCTGATTGTTCTCACAGAAAAGGGTTATATCTTTAACAGGCGTTATAGGTTGTGCACACTTTCTCCTTTTTTTTTTAATGAAGAAGACACAATGACCAGATACATGTATTGCGAGCTGTCCACAATATGTCAAAATTTCCTAAAGACACGGTTGATCTTCATCACGTCATTACGTGTCATGTTAATCATCTATGTAGTAATATTCGACATAATACGCCTGGTGATGACCTCATTGGGTTGTATTTTGCTGTTTCTTTTTCTACTTTTTCGGTGGGGGAGGGGGAGTATATTGCCTTCCAGATACAAAGCTGTGATTGTGTCGGTAATATCTTTTATAATTTTTTTTTTTTTTTAATCATACCTGAAATTCCTTTTCCCGATGGGGGTACTGAGTAATGGTTCTCTTCTGAATAGGGACGTGCAGGCTGTACAGTGAAAGTATACAGTTAGGAACCGTACGGACACGCATGCTTGATCACGCGCGCCGAGCGTCCGCGCCCAGTCATGCTTGATCAATAAACACCCATCCTCAATCTTACTGGCATAATGCATACGGGCTAATAGGGGAATTTCGCACAATGACTATATTTGATTATATTTGGCCCACAGAAACTCGCCCACATTGTATTGATAATATGGAATAAAAATAACTATTAGCCGTTGTTTCGAGGGACCCTATATCCCGGGACTCTAACGCAGGTTACAACAGTGTCTTCACATCTCAATGTCAGTATTTCAATCTTAGTATAACATAAACACGATGTAAACTTTTGGTTAAAAACACAGAAAAAAAAAGAACTAGAGTAAGAACCAAGTTGCACAAAACAATAACAAACAAACAAACAAACAAACAAACAAACAAACGATTGTGGCTTGGTAGGAACATTGAATGTAAGATACTGCGCGGTAGACTATTATCTTTATAGCAGTAAAAATCCCGCAAAGAGAATGATCAGCATATAGGACTATATCCTCGAACGGATTGCTGTATCAGTCGTACCGGCATAGGCCTATAAGATGCAGAATATTAATCCAAAGTTCCAATATCGCAACTGAGATGATTTAAAACGAATAAACTACTCACTTGAAAGGAATGATTTATCTTGTTGTTGTTGTTGTTGTCCAGTACTGTTCACTGGTTGACATTTTCACAGAGTATCAGCCATACACGTAGTTCATAATATAGAAGTCAATGACATTGTATTCGTTTTACAGTGAATCAGTCATCGAGACATGTAGTGCCTTTGCAAATTCAACACATCATGCATTCAAGATTGATACGCTGCAAAAAGTCCGGTGTTAAACAGTGAACACCGAGCTGGTGTTAAATTTTCGGTGCTCATTTATGGTGTTAAATTAACACCTCCGGGTGTAATTTCCAAATTTTAAACTGTTTTTTGAAGAGTTTCTTAGTAACTGCACTTCTTGTTGATTTTTAATTTAAACAAGACGATCAAGAATTTTACATTAAAATACTAGATTTTTGAAAAAATGTGAAAATAAATTTACACCAAAGTAACACCAGCTGGTGTGGTCTCTTATTGAAGCTGGACGGGTGTTAAACCATTGATATTAACACCAACAAATATCAAATCAACACCATGTGGTGTCATTTTTGAATTAACACCAGTACAGTGTCAAAATAACACCAGGTACAGTGTCAAATTAACACCACGAAGTGTCAGGTGAACACTTTTCAACACCATCACAGTGCATTTTCTACACCTGTGGGTGTGGTCCTCTATTGAAGTTTGATCGGTGTTAGATTTAACACCCATGGTGTTAAATCTAACACCGATGTTTTTACAGTGTACTATAGACCTTACCTTATCATATTTAAGTCACATAAAATACAGCAGTTATCCATATCATCACAGTTTACGTCAATTATTCTTCAAAAATTAAATGACAAAAGTATCAGCAGCCAATTATTTCAATTCATTTGAATTATTGTAACTTATAGATATTATCATAAAAAGTAAATATATATATAGAGGAGGGCCTCTAAAAGAGGCTTGATATAATACAACTTTAACAAAAAATCCTTCAATCGTAAAGGAAATATTGCATGGACAAATATTCAACACTTTGATGTCAAATCATTTTGGAGGGGGGGGGGGGGTGAAAATAATGTTTAATCCTCTAGATTTTGCCAGACTAAGAAACCACGTTGTGGCATCATTATCTTCAAAGTAAGCTTTATTTATGTTTTCGTTAACATGCATGATTGATATACTGTTAAAATCGCCTTTAGGATATGGACCATTCCGTGTGCCCTTATACTTTTGTAATTACGCGTCTTCGCTCTTTCTATAGTATACATGGGAACAAAACTTTTGGGGTTTGCATATTCTATACTCACAAGTTAAATCTGTTGAATCTCACGAGTTCACCTCATATCTTTGATTGCATGCTGAGGCATTGGTAAGCACTGTGAACAATCACTACTGAAAATAATTGTGACCGTGCACCACAAAACGAACAAAAAGTCGCACACAGTAATTTTGTGTGAGGGCTGAAAATAGGTGAAACGGGTCAACGTAACCAATCTTGAGTTTTTCATATTTTCTGAAAGAGCAGGTCTCTTTCTGTATTAAAGTTTTGGATCATAAAACAAACAGGAACTTGTGTTTTCAGCAGTTTTTCTCGAACACTTTTTGGTGGAATAGGGTGATTAGTTGTTTCTCATGGAACCCTCTTCCCATTTCTCAAAAACCCTGTCCATACACTTCACTTTCAACTCCAATAACTTTAAGGAGAATTATGCTACTGCATTGAAAGTCGGTATTAATCATGTACAAAATTTGCTAATGAAGTGTGCTTAATTTCAGCTTAATCTGATAATCTCTTCATTGTTGTTGCTCTGGTGGTCAACATCCTGTTTTTTGGTTCAATTCATACCTCGGCTAGCATAGCTTAGCAAAGATTAAGCGCTTGAATACACTTTGTACTTCGGATCCTGTTTTCTCATTTCACACTTTCTAGAGTGTGTCCTTTCTTCCCAATATTATTTAGATAGGTTAGGAGAGTCCATTTGAATTGAGTTATACATCATTTTAAAGCTTAGAGTCTGCTCTTTCAGAATCTGCTCTTAACTAAAAATCCATGTCTGGCGACTTTTTGGTTGTTTTGTGATGCAGGGTCACAATATTATTATCATGTTTACAGATCACTTCATCGGATTGAACGTGCATTCTTTCTCACCTGTTATACGCAATGATACGATGTAACGTGAAAGTCTGTAGATATCCTCCCTTATGACGCTGATCTAGAATGCTGCTAAGGCATTATAGAAGTAGAATTTCGCTCATTAGAATGTCTTCCCACATCTTCGAGGGTAGGAACCCTAGGAGTGTCGCCAGCACACGCCCCTGGGGAGATCCAGGGCCCTTTTGTGGGAAGGACCCTGGGAAAAGCGTTGTATATATGGCGTTTTACACTTGTGAAAAATCGCAGTTAAACCCAAACTCAAGGCAGACCACAGTGTGAAATATGATGGAGGTTTTCGTAGTGAAATGATCTAGGCTTATTGAGTATATTCCACACGAGCAAAAAACCGGAAGAGAGATGATGTCGGAATCACTGAAAACTTTTCTTCGTGATCAATGAATTCTATATCTTTATTCAAATTAATGAAATTCTTGCATCGAGTTGTTTTCATTGCAACTGATTAACAAATTTCCCTACATATTCATGTATGTAAATAAGCACAGAATTAATATGTGCCTATTAGTAGTTATGATTTTTTTGTTAAATCATGGGCATACATACTTGGACCGGATTCGAACCTACGACCTAACTGAACAGGCGTCTTATCCAATAGACCACCAAGCTTCGATTTATGTCTTCGAGGAATAGTTCGACCGATATCCATGAAACCACTCTACTGTGTAAGCGAGACTAAGAGACTTATTATAAACCAGTGTTCAAATTTATATTTACGTCGATGTAATGTATATTTACGTCGATGTAGGGCAATTTGTCAATCAGTTGCAATAAAAACATCTCGACGGAAGGATTTCATGAATTTGAATAACAAAGCAGTACCCGCTGCATGCTATAAGGATTAGAACCAACGCTTGCTGTCGGGCGAAAGCTCGGTGGTCTAGTGGAGATGACGCCTGTCCGGTGATCAGGAGGTCGTAGGTTCGAATCCTGCTCGAGTATGTACGCCCATGATTTTTTATCATGGCTACTACTAAAACACTGATCAACTCAGTGCTTATGTACGTCGATGTAGGGCAATTTGTCAATCAGTTGCAATGAAAACATCTCGACGGAAGGATTTCATGAATTTGAATAACAAAGCAGTACCCGCTGCATGCTATAAGGATTAGAACCAACGCTTGCTGTCGGGCGAAAGCTCGGTGGTCTAGTGGAGATGACGCCTGTCCGGTAATCAGGAGGTCGTAGGTTCGAATCCTGCTCGAGTATGTACGCCCATGATTTTTTATCATGGCTACTACTAAAACACTGATCAACTCAGTGCTTATTTACGTCGATGTAGGGCAATTTGTCAATCAGTTGCAATAAACCAGTGTTGCTCAAAATGCACATAGATCATGTATAATGTTGATCTCTTTCCTCATCCCCCCCCCCTCTCTCTCTGTCTCCTGTTAAAATGAACCGATATAGGGATTTTGGTACAAAATGCAAAAACAGATATCTACTTTTATCATTGTGAGAAATTTGAAATCAAAGCTTCTGAAAAACAAAGAAAATAATCGAAATAAATAGGCCTTATATTATTAATGTCCAAAATATTTCTGGTTATGATAATGGGTGCAGTATTTTTGAAAAGGTTTATTTCTATTTGTGTGTTGATGACCTTAATCTTTGCAAATAGCTTTTATCTGTCTTCTTTTTTGCATTCAAAGTCTTGGATTGTTTTGTACACATAATGTATACATATGCACAATAACGCGTGTGTGTGGTCTGATAGATGTTGCGTGAAAAATCTAGATCAAGCGTATCTATAAGGGCAATGATTTTGATCCTTAATATTGGACTTTCTTATGAGATGTATTTTGTTGTTGTTGTTACTGTAAGCATCGATACTACAAACTACTGACCGGGGACTGGTAATACTGTGCATAAATGTTTGTATTTAACCTTTATTTGCTCAATAAGTATGTTGCATATGGCAATAGACTCTGTTTCCCCATAAATTGTTTTAAAGGTACCTGCCAATCTGTATGGGAAGGTGGACATAATATTTACGTTTAATTGAACAGACTGTTCGTTTAAGTTTCAGAAAAAAAAAACAAGTTTACCTGCGGTAGGTAACATTTCCAGAGATTAATAACATATTATCAATCCTACACTATAGCATTCGTGGGGGGTTTCCACAGTTGAAATATGTCACAAAATGACGCAAGTATAATAATAATAATAATAATAGTGGCCTCTTATAAAGCGCTGAAAGTCCATCAATGATGATGCTCATGGCGCTCTTACATATGAAATAGCGAATGAAAAACAAACAAAAACAAGATGCTTACTATACATAACAAAATCAATCAATCAATCAATCAAGTATGGACCGTCATAATAGAAGAAGAATATTATGTGTACTAAATTTATCCAAAGACAACTTTGTGGCTATAGGGAAGACGGCCAATGCGTGATTCCAGAAATTATGTCCTCTTCTTGCCATGACTAAAACGCTCACTTTATCCTCTATCGCGAAAGAAAAAAGTTTGCAGACAGAAGCTGCTCTAAATGGAGGAAAGAAAAAAAAAAACTCAGCAAAATCAGGCGATGGTTTGCTCGAAAGCTTTTAAGAGCAAAACCACAGCGTAGAAAAATGTGTTCCCCGCTGTTTAACCATTTTTTTTGTTACTTTGCAATTCAAGCAAAATTGCCCCCAGAGGCTGCTGCAGTTATATGAACTAAAATAAATGTCATGGGTGTAATACTGACGACGGTGGTTATGTAACAAAAAACGTCCCATTACGCCCACATTAATCTCTTCAAGAGAAGTATAAAAGAGAGCTACCCATTTGTCATTGCTAATGTTTCTGTCACTGCTAATCCCTACCACACATTAGTGCGATGTGGAGAGATTTGGACTTTACGTTTTGCTCTCCCTTCATTGCAGCAAATCTTTTGCAAATATTGGAAATTCGAAGATCAGGACATGCCTTTTTCGTCTTTTTTTTTTCAAAAGAGTGTCAACCTGGACGTAATAGTGCATACACATATCTATGAATTACGAATACGTAACATTTTACGTGTAACAGAAAAAAAGAAAAGAAAAAGAAAAAGAAACTGCAAAGGTGAAAAGAGAAATGCAAGGTGCACAAGAGATCATTCATGCAGGAATTTTAAGCTTGTCTTTTATTTTACGGGAAAAAATCATTCTAAGTTCTTAGATACCTTGTAAATTGGATATACACGTTCAATATGTTTTCCGCTACTTTGAAGTACAAAGCTCCATCTATATACTCATTTAAAAGGATATTAAAGTCTTTTCTTTTACAATCTTATAATGAAGACTCGCAGAATCAGATTAGTTTATAGGCTTACTTTGTCACTCATCCGCAATGTCGGCTTTGCCGTTCTCTTTATTATTGTAACTATTGCTCAAGCCTTGATTATAAGATTTTCTTTAACCTATACTTCGCAGTTGCAGGGTTTGTTCTATATTCTTTTTTCTTCTTCTCTTTCTTCCTCAAACCTCCGAGGATCGTCATCTGTGTTACATATTCCTGTCTATTTTGTTACCTCTTTATCACGCTATAGTCTTGTTTCCTCTTGTGTCGTCAAGTCAGTTTTTTTTTCTTGTTTTTCCTCCTACAAGTAGTCTTGTTGCTGTCCCAGTCCTGTTACATGTTCATTACTCTGTTTGTTGTTGTTTTATGTATAACTGTTTGTTCGTCTGTCTCTTAGTGGGCTGCCAAACTTTTTTGTGACGAACTTTTTTGTGCGGACTTTTTGCTGTTTTCAATTCAATTTTTTGCATCGGACTTCTAATAAAAGAGGGGCCCACACTCTACAAGTTCTGTCTTTTTAGTGGGTCCCTCCGTTTTTTTTTTCACACAGTGCATATATTGAAAACTATTTCACTTTCGTTATCTTAGCAACTATTGCAATGTATCGCTACTGTTAGTTTTTTTTTTTGCTATTATTGTTGTTTTCTCTGTACAATTGTATGCATTGATTTTGTCACTTAAGAAAGTGAGATTTATGTTTGTGTTATACATTGTGGAAAAAACGAATAAATATGAACTTGAACTTGAACTTGAACAATGTTCTGATCACAGTTTTATACACCTGCATGGTAGTCGGGAAGCCACGGTAGAAAAGGAATTTAAAGAGGCACGTTTTTTGCCAATCAGCATTGTGTGTGTGTGTGTGTGTGTGTGTGTGTGTGTGTCATGCTATCATGCCATTTATCACAGAATATTAATGAATATGTAACACTGAGGAATATGGGAAATCGACTCTTGCGCTATAATCACATTGATTCAAGCGTAAGAGATCACAAAATATTATTCTGGCTAACGGAATTCTTTATAGGAAACATGCCATGATCTCATAAAGGCTATATGCACGAGCTAAATTCCTTCCAACGTACGAGCTCTATAATTTTAGTCTCAAACTTAGTCATTTATACCCAGGGTATAATGTACGTGTGTGCGTAAAACTGTAACAAAATTGCTAAAATTTCAAGTTACAAATCTAATCATATCTGTGACAAGAGAAAATGTGTAAAAGAGACGAAATCACATGTGGATGTGTAAAAAAAAACCCAACAACAATAGCATTGGAATATTATCATTTGTCGCTGGTGCAAGTTACGAGTTCGACATCCACGAATCATACAGCTCACGAGTCATACAGCCCATGAGTTTGACACTAAGCAAACAAGGCCCACGAGACCGACACATTAAGCCCCATGTTGTAATGTCGAACTCGTGCGCTGTTTTCACCCAGTGTCGACATCATGGACCTGATTTGCCTAGTGTCGATCTCATGGACTGTATGACTCGTGGGCTGCATGACTCAAGGACCTTTTTTCAATGTCGAACTCGTGGGCTGTATGACTCGTGGGCTGCATGACTCAAGGACCTTTTTTTCAATGTCGAACTCATGGACTGTATGACTCGTGGGCTGCATGACTCAAGGACCTTTTTTTTCAATGTCGAACTCGTGGGCTGTATGACTCGTGGGCTGCATGACTCAAGGACCTTTTTATCAATGTCGAACTCATGGACTGTATGACTCGTGGGCTGCATGACTCAAGGACCTTTTTTTTCAATGTCGAACTCGTGGGCTGTATGACTCGTGGGCTGCATGACTCAAGGACCTTTTTTTCAATGTCGAACTCGTGGGCTGTATGACTCGTTGGTGTTGTTCTCGTGTGATGACCCCAACCAAACTGCCTTGGGGAAAAAAAATAATTGATCAAAAATAAAACTATACGGTTTTGCTTGCGAAGAGGAAGAGACTGCCATCATAATCCAGTATGTCCAGCCGGAGAATTCAGCTTTATTCTCTGGATTTTAGAGATGGGCTGTCCATGTTCCCTTTGTAAGACTGCCACCGCCATCTTCCCCTTCCAACTGTTTGCTCCTCTCCGTTCGATACTCTTCTTCTGCTACTCAGTACTTGATTTGAACAGAAATCCATACGATTTTTTTTTTTTTCCGCCGGGGGGGGGGGGGGGGGGTCGAATGTTCTGTCCACTTACTGCATCTTACATTGTTCCCATTGATGTGGTGTGACTGATTAACGTTTGTACTTGTCCCCAAGCATAATGTGTACATCACACGATATCATACACACACGTGTATCACACATTCCCTGTAGAGACTCGCGCACACCAAGAACATCTATTAATTGTACCTCCTTGGGTACACGCACGCACGCGCACAAGCATGAGTATACGTGTACTATATACAACTCATCTTTTTCTTACTCGTGATGCATACATCTCAGCGTGGAACTGCTCAGCAAATCCGAGTCCCGTCACTCAGTCAGAATTTAAATGTGTTGAGGCATACTAGTTCATCCTCTCCTCTTCCTCATCCTCCTCCTGTTCCTCTCCCCTCTCCTCCACAGCTTCCCACAGCCCTATGATCCCCGGCTATGATCGTATAACCCTCCCAATGCAGGTCCTTCCCCCACCTCCTCCCCCCCCCCCCCCGAAAACAAAAAATGAAATAAATAAATGAATTTAAAAAAGAATCCGACTTTCCGCAAGAGTGTGAGACGAATGTGGAAACCTGAGAAGCCTCTGGGTGTGTAAGAGGTACAGTGGAGGTACACTGCCGCGCTGCGAAAACTGATTTTTGAAACCCGATGATTTAGCGTGCGACAAGATCTTCACGCGGTCGATGTTTCTTGGCGGCGCCAACACTCCTCACCGACAAGAGATGCGAGCTCCGTTTCCATGGCAGCAACAACCCGAACGTGATGACTGCCTCCAGTGAGATATAGGGTTCGCGCGTGTAATGGAATAGTGAGATTTATTTTCTGTTTATTCCTACAAGAAATAATCACTCATTTTCAGTTTCCCTCCGATTCTATCAAAGCTCATCTGAAGCTGGCGTGGTTGTCGCCAGTGATGCGCTTTTCATTTTCCATTTTTTTCCAATTTTTGACATTTATGAAGCTTCGCGTCTCCTAGCTCAAGGAATTTTAATTGTACAAATGATATACGGGGAAAGGATAGGAAAGGTCGTTGGTATTCCATAGTCACGTGGAAAGGATTATTTTTGTCTGTAACTAAAGAAGACGCATTTATTTAATGTGGCATGAAGTAGACCTATACGTATTAGCACTGGACAGTGACATACTTTACGACCCCTCCGGAAAGCACAGCGTCATACAACGTGTACTCAGTGCATGTGGACACAGCGGTTGGACCTTCGAGGAGGCAGTTCATAAATCCAAACCAAGACACAAGAACAAACCCAACCATACCAAGAAAACGACAGAAAAGCGGAGGTACAATGTGACGGTTCCCTATATGTTTCCGGTCTTTCAGAAAAAATCCGTAGAATCTTCAGCAAGCATCATACTCCTGTCTCTTTCAAGCCTACCAGCACACTGAGACAGAAGTTAGTCCATCCTAAGGATAAGACTCCAAAGGACCACCAAAACAACGTGGTCTATGCTATGCAATGCAAGGATGACGAGTGTGAAGAGCTGTACATAGGAGAGACAAAGCAGACCTTGGTCAAACGTATGTACCAGCACAGCCGAGCTAGCTCGTCTGGACGTGGAAACTCTGTCGTATACTCCCATCTAGGGGGGCATTTCATGAAGCATTTTGTCCGACAACTTTGTCGGACAAATTTGCTCTCAGCCAATCAGATGCAAGGATTTCAGTAGCTTTCAACAGTTTGTCGGACAAAATATCTGCCAAAAAGCTTCGTGAAATGCCCCCCAGAACAGCAGTAACCACACCTTTGACAACAAGGACGTTGTCATCTTAGATCGCGAGGCACGGTGGTTCGAGAGGGGAGTCAAAGAGTCTATCTACGTAAAAAGGGAGGAGCCGTCCCAGTTGACTAGTCCAGTTGACTAGATTTACCGATATAGTTCATGTGTACACAATGTGTTCACACTGTATAGTTAACTCCCTGAACACACCGTGACGAACCCTGGACATTCTGTTTACACAGTGTGTTCACAGAGTCGATTATGTGAACACACTGTGGAAACAATGCGTTCACTCTCTGTTCACACAGTCGACTCTGTAAACACACTGGCCCGTATTCTACTGTAGACCAAGGTTTAAACCCATTTTAGACTCACGTATGGTTTAGCTAGACCCGAGGTTTAATTTTGTATTCTGCTAGCAAGGTTTAGTTAAACCCAAGTCTACTTCGGGTTTAAATTAAACCCGAAATAGTCTTGGGTCAAGCCACCATGGTGCCCTCTATGGAAGAAGAAATTATCCCTATCTGAGTACTTTTCTCTCCACAAATCCACTTAAATTTATTATTGGCAGTGTATCAGCCACATGAGCGTGAATTTCTTGGATTTTGAATAGTTTTTACGGGTATTTATGTCGAATAAGGGCATGCTGTATTTTTGCTTGCGACGACTCGTGAAGCACTGTACATTACTGTACAGTTTGTGTACGTGTGCGACGCACATCACAGGATACATGGTAAGCGTATAGCGCAGCGCTATTATATTCCTGGCTAGCTAGCTTTGAATGCTCAGTACCAGCAGAGTCATCGCGCCGCGCTGGCCGGCGGCACGGTTGCTGTGTGCGCTGGATGGGACGTGGCTTTTTATGTCGATTGAATCGTGAGTTCGGAATGGATTGGCGATTGATCAAACCAGGACTTTGAGGTAGGAAATTGAATACATTTTAAAAGCTTTTCTCTTAAGACTGTCAGTTTATAAGAATGGAAACCATTCTAAAATTTAGAAATAGAGCTAGGCCTATATCAACCCCGTCTCGATATTAGAAGTAACAGTTAGATTTTACCTTCCGTACCACACTAACCAAACTTTTAATAGATCTAACAACAGTTACCTGGTAACGTTCGTTAGTCCTAACGTTACAATAATGTACTCTAGCGAGCGGTTAGCTATATTCGAATAGGTTCTACTAACGTTAGTAGGACCCTACTCCTAGTCCTAACGTTAGTCCTACGCTCTAGGTTCTCGATCTGCTATGTCAAATGAAAATCGACCACAGGCTCTACCCTCCAGGCTCTAGTCCTACTTCTTGGTCTAGTCTTCAGGTTACTTTCATCGTAAAGTCTACTAGAATTCTACAGGTAGTACTAGGTAGTAGTACATGTATATCTATTACATTTAGATCTCGAGTCTCTTCTAAGTGTACAAGTTCTAGATCTAGTACTAATAGTAGGCCTCTACATAGTAGGCGTATCTCGTGTGTACACGCGTGTTGCCGGCAAGCTAGCTGCAGGCAGCTGCTGCTGTATCCAGCCAGCCACTCGTTTTGTGCCATTGGCGTTGATCTGTGCGCTGGTACCCTTACCAGTCATCGTAATAGACTCGATTTAAACTCGAAATAAACCTCCTCCTGGGTAGGTTTAATTTAAACCCTATTTAGACCACAGCTGGACTTAGCAGAATACCAATTAAACCTGGGTTTAAACCTGGGTCTAAACTGGTGGTTTACACCCAGGTTTAAACCCCAAAAACCCACTTTAGACCCAGGCGTGGGTTTAAACTCGGGTCTAAGTTTTTAGCAGAATACGGGCCACTGTGTCGAACCCCTGGACCCGATTTTTACACGAGTGTTCACGGTGTAGCGACTTCGTTAACGCACAGCGTAACACTAATGTGTTTCATGTCATAGCTCCATGGTTAATTATAAAGTGTTCCAATTTAAAGTAACACCGTGTCTCATAACACGACGACTGTGCTCTTTCCGGTAGGGAAGATCGAGTTTGTACATGAGCATGTTGTCATATAATGACCACATATGGGTTGTATTGTATTTTGTGCAATTTGGAACTGAGTTTGAGAAGTTATCATTAAAATGATCATTAACTCCCATCTGGCTGTAAATCATCATCATTTTAAACTAAAAGCTTGTTCTACCTTACTACTATAAGAAATAGGAAAAAAAAGGGCATTTATGTTTAACACCAGACTATAGCATTCAAGGTCCAGCAATTCTAGATGGCAATGATTGTAGTTGCTACAACAAGTAAAATGTGCACATAATTGGCTATACTGCCAAAGCAACTGTCACTATGACAAAGATGTCATCGTTGTGTGAAGGGCCTATCACACTGGAGGCGACATGGCCGCAACTCGTGGGACTCGAAAGACACACACACACACACACACACACACGAAATTGTTTGCACTTTTGTCAAGGAGGCAACTCCATGGTAACATCCGACACGTCTCCAAACAGGGGGACAACTTACTCGCCCGGAAGTCACGGGCAACGTCCGGACATTGCCGGACGTTGCCATGTCGCCTGCGAGACGTCTTCTCATCGTCGCCAGTAGGTTTTCACGGGTCTCCGCAAGGTTCGCCGTGACGTCTCCGAGACCATGTTCGATCCTCTCGCGACTCCCCGGAGACCACGCTAGTCTCCATAGACTTCTCTGCTTCCAGCGAGACTCCGATGGCCACCAGGTTGCCACCTATAGTCTCAAAGCCAATGAGATACCCAGCTTCTTCTAAGAAGCCGAGCTGAATCTTATTACGTCACGACGAACTGCCCTACTGACGCACCTTGAAGCTATGAATGAATTTATTCTCACAATAAATGTAAAATATAATTTAAGCAAATTATGCCATGCCGCGCATTTTGAGAGCAAATCGAGTGCATGTGCAGTCTGTCTTTGATTGAGAGTAATATCAAACGAATGAAATGGTAAAAGTTCCATCAAAATCTAACATGACAAAAAGAAAACTAATTTTTAACTTTCACCGTGTTCTCACCAAACATATTTATACATGTATATCAAAAGATTATCGTATACGATTATTGAAAGGAAACAACATAAATGGTATTTTCGTTGAAGAAACAAAAGTTGTGAAAACATCGACATGATGTGTGTTGCACGCTTCGTAAAGGGTGGTAGCTATTAGAATTAAATGGGAATTCAAGCCCAGTTAAAAGTTAGTATGAAAATCAAGAGCAAAATTTTATACGAACAACATTTTTTTTTTTTTTTTTTTTTTTACAGACTAACTTTTCACGGTTGATCTGATTTGAATGATTTCTGATATTGGCCAAACGACGTCCACACACCGACGTTCAAGCTTGAATTGTCAGCCCCAGCTAACAAGCCATCGCTAACATTTTTAACAACGATCTTATTATGATTGGGTTAGATTAGCAGCAACTCGTCACCCTGTCTTAATGTTTTCATATAGCTGCTGTAAAAAAAAAAGGAAGAAGAATGCTGATTTAGCGTTGTAGGATTGGAACAAGATGTATCAGAACACATCATTAGAGTTCTTAGGCAGATATGCCGAAACCGTCGACTGAATTGTGATCAATATCGATATTTCTCTCCAGCTGTGTTTGTAGAAGGCTGTTACAAGCCGTTATTTCGGGGGGGGGGGGGGGGGCAAACATACAAGGTCCGTGTGGCACAAAAGGGGAGAAAATGTATAGCGTGTTATAAAACCTCAGCGGAAGGATGCTAAGCAGGTAAATGACAAATATGTTGATAACTACTTAAGGAGTATATAGGATGCAAAATCGATTCCCGCGAAAGTGATGGTAACTTTGAGCAAGAAGATGTACTAAGCGAGCTCGCCTAGTTATATTGAAATATATTACTTGTGTGATGAGGTATTTTCGTATCCTATCACAATATGGATCAATTCATCGTAGGTTGGGCGCGCGTTTTTTGCGCAGTCAGCTGGATGCATATTATACAGGGCGAGAGTCTTCCTTTGATCGCTTACTATCGAGGAAAACGTCCACAATCGTTTGTCACGCCTGGCCGACGATCTGTCCTTAGTCCCGTGTATGCATGACGGCGTGCAGTTTTTTTTTTTCTCCACCTGAATTTTTTTATTTCTTCTTCATCTCCATCTTTCACGAGAATATTCGCATGGATGCATCCCATGATCTAGCTTGATTGCGGATGATTGATGTTTTTATTGCTGCGGGAAATGGTCCCCTCTCACATTTATTAAGCATGCCTTCGTGCACACAGGCTTACATTGCACGTAACATGGAGCATATGTGATTATCTACATCCATGCCTACGACTCTGCACATCTAGATTGTATATTACCTCCATATATGACACAAAAATGATATACACTGTGATGTCAGCCGTCAGTTTTCGGATAGAACAGTAGTACATGCCTATGTAAGTCCAGTAAATGTCCCCATGTTCCTGAGTTTCTTAGCCTTAGCATTGTATTACAGTATTTCTTTGTGAAAGCAATGTGCGGGTCCTCCATGTCTTGGCAGTAACAATTAAGAGAATCATCCTAAATAATCCCCAATTTTCACTTGGTTTCCTTTGACTCATCTCCTCCAGTAAAGACTCCAGACCTCTAAGACATACGTGGTTTCCAGTTCTGTTGATAATATGATAATTCATTGTTTAAAGCAGCAAAAGAGCTTGTTCATATAGTCTTTTTTTTTTTTGGGGGGGGGGGGTAGGTATCTTTCGTGTTGAATGCAACAAATTACTAGCGGTTTCAAGCAGGACGGGACGGTAAACTGTTCAAACTGATGATTCTTGCATCGAGTTATTTTTATTGCAACTGAATGACAAATTGCCTTTCATCGACGTAAATAGACACCAATTACTCAGTGTTTTATAGTGTTGTAGCCATGATAAAAATCATGCGCAACAATACTCTGCAAATGCTCGGGCTGGACTTGAACCAACGATCAAGGGCAATTTGTCAATCAGTTGCAAATAAAAACCACTCGAGGCAAGGATCATTAATCTAAATGAATACGTATGGTCTAAACCCGCTGACACAGGGATTAGAACCAGCACTCGCTATCGCGCGGATCCTCGGAGTCTTATAGTTGTTATGGCGCCTGTCTAGCAATCAGGTTTTCTGTTTAAACATGATGGAACTAGAGCTCTATGGTATAAGATTAGTCTGTGTGTGTGTGCTTTGTGTGTGTGTGTGTGTGTGTGTGTGTGTGTGTGTGTGTGTGCATATATATAATAGTGTCTCAAAGTAGTTTTATCGTTGTAGAAAATTGTCTCATTTCGCTGGAACATTTGTTCACTTGTAAATTTGATCGCTGATTCCTTTGAAATAAGTCTTGTGCATGGATGCCTATCCATTGCATTCTCAATCAAGCAGGTATATACGATTTCTGAACTGGTACTGAAAAACGATATGATAATGATGTTTTATTCCCCTCCTGTGTACAAGTCTGTTTGCATCATGCACGTGTATTCCTACACTCAAAGAAAAATAGGTTCAACTTTGTACCTTTACCAGTGCCACACTGCGAGCACCTTTACGGGTGCAACTCTGCACCTTTCCGGTCTGAAAGGCGCAAAGTTGCACCCATAAAGATGCCCTCAGTGTGACATTGGAATGCACCTATAAAGGTGCAAAGAAGAACATATTTTCCTTCGTGCATAAATCGAGCATGATTAATGGGACTTAAATCTGTATGATATACATATTTTTTCTCTGTTATTTGGCTTAATTAGCTTTTTTTCTGTCAGTGGATTTGCTGTCTACGGAGTATTTAAATGTCAAGTATTGCGGAATGTAAAATGATAATCGACACACTTTCTTCATTCCTTTGCGAGGACAAGTAAGGAATAACAGGTGCATTGGGAGTTGCACTGCACTGCAACCTATACTTCCTGTATCTGCGTGCTCGCCCCCTGCAAGGTCGAAAACAAATCTCTATTATCGTTTAATCAATACGCAATCTGTGCATTATTGTACCCTTTGAAGATGTAGATTCATTATCATTGTTATTATTCCGGAGGGGGGGGGGGGGGGGCTCAAGCTTGATGGACATCATGGCACTTTAATCTTCTGTACCTGAGCTCTGTTTTATTAAAAGTTATAATCGATTATAATTTTTTTTACCACATAGGCTGCCGTAGACTTACAATAGAAATCAACTATACTCTTCATAAAACAGGGCCCTGGTGAATTGGTAATATCTCATCAGCAAAATTATATTGTATTAGATCACATGTATATAGAACACTTGAATTTATAAATAAAGGTTATGTCATGTGTGTTTGTCGTGTGTATAGTGCTTGGTACGTTCGTGCATCCATCATTATGTCAGGTACAGAAATAAGATCACATTTCCGTCATCAAAGCATCGAGTTTGTATAGTTATGAAGTAGTGTAGGTTATATGTTTGTTTCGTGTTTCTTTTTTTTCCCGCGCGGTCTTGTTCATGCAAGTGAATGACTTGCGTTTATTGTGATGCAGGAAGACATGGGTTAGTTTCGGATGGGATGGGACTTCAGCCTTCTAACTTTTAAGATGATCCATTTGTTGAGATAATGAGAAATCTCTTATGAAATATCAAAGTGTATATAATTCTAAGAGAAATTCAAAGTTCATTTGATGACAATTGGTTTTGAAATGGCTGAGATATCCAAAACGAAGCGGTCCTAATATAAGGTGAAACCCACATTTTACATGTTTTATCAGGATCGCTTTGTTTTACTTTGTTTTTGGATATCTCAGTTATTTCAGCGAAAAAAAATCTCATCCTCCTTTGTGGGCAGTGCCCTCTGCACTTTACGGTGTTCATTCCAGTCACCTTTATCGACGAAGGGATAATGTGAAGTTCTTTGTCTTCCACAGCAACAGTAATTTCTCATTTCACTGCTCTCGGATCTGCCAGAGACTACGCATTATGTTCTCGGTGTGCAAGAAATCAGTGGTCTAGACTCTCACTTTGCGTTACTTACGAAGATACTAATCATGGATTCGCGATGCGCAGTCCAAGCTTCCCGAATTGTCACATTTCCAATCCTCTCCAGTTCTGTATAGTGATCAATCTTGCCCTTCTGCTATTTGGCACGAGGATGAATTCAAATATTGCTTATAAGACAATGACGCACATGGCAAACAAATACAAGGTGTACGTATACGAAGCTTGAACTAAGTGCGGGAATGTATCAGAAGGGGGGGGGGGGAAGAAGGGATGAGAATCGCTGATATCAGAAAGAGTGAGTCGTTAAATGCTATCATAGACAAGGATCTTTCAGTCTGTAGCTGTCGGGAAAATCCTTATTACAGCAAGACAGCTTCAGATCGGGCATTAAACCAACGTACTGATAGAACCCAGAAGAAATCTCGAAAGAGAGCTGGTGTAAATCATGATTGTTTGAGATACGTGTGTGACAGTATAATCCTGCATAAATATATCGCTTTTTGCATGCGTGTGCATTGCATACACTGCACTTTGGCAATGGGGTATGATCACACCGATTGTTTTACATTCATGACCACCTGCACTGCACCATCAAACTCATTATTATGCTTGATGTGGACAAACTGTTCATCGTGTTCACATTCACGATGATCTCGAAAGGTACGAATGACCCTCACAAACTTTGGGATGTACATTATGAAATCACTTTATTAAATGTTTAAGAGCATAGAATTCTAGTATGGAGGAATTCAAAGCTTACGTGATAAAAATCGGTTTTGAAATGGCTGAGATCACTCCAAAACAAAGTAGAACAAAGCGATCCATACATAAGGTGGGACCCACGTTTACTGGGATCGCTTTGTTTTGGATATCGCAGCCATATTTCAAAAGCAATCTCATCAAATAAACTTTGAATTCCACTTATAATAATGATGCTCTTATATATTTCAAAGGAGGTTTCTCATTATCTAAAAAATCATCAAAAGACTGAAGTTGGAAACCTGAAGCTCTATCTTAACCGAAACTAAACCACCCCTTTAAGGTGCTGTGGGAGATAGGAGGTTAATGAACTCTACATCTGATTATAGGAGGCAGTGAACCTATCCACCTACATCACTGAGTATTCCTACCATAAGTCCCAAATCTTCAGAAGTCCCAAAAGAGCTAAAGTCCCAAATCATTGTGTATTGTTGCTTCCAAGAACCAATCCCCCGCCATTAGAGAGTTGTGCGGGAAAGTGGGTGGAACATCGAGAGCTACGGTGAAAAACTTTCCTTTTATCCATTACGAACTATCGAGAAATGTCTAGTCAATCAATATAATGACATTACAGCTGTAAAATGCATCAGCGAACGTTCGAAACAAGATTACATTACCACTCGTCCACATTATTCCACAGTCCTCACCGCACAACATGCTTAGCTGGACAAATTTAAATGTACTCCATCGCTTGCTCAAATACACGCACCGCGCACACATAATATGCAGACATTTATATTATATTTACAAAATTCATGCAAACATCTCGTACACGCCAGACATTACCGCATGTCCGACAACAGGGCGCGAGTAGCAGACATTATGTAGGGCCTACATTGAATGAAGGATCATTCGATATTCCAGTCGCAGCGGTCGTCTGGCGATTTAAATTTCGGAGAAGACGAACAATAATTCATCGCCTCGCCAATCGTTTAATACACGGCCGCGCAGGCCAGACGAGATACCTCGGAAATCCGGGGCCCAGTGCCAAGCGAATCTCAAGTCTGCCCTTTGTCTCCATGTTTTACAATCTCGTCGAGGTTGAACATGACCTCTTCGTTTTGACTCACCGAGGTTCCCAAGGACAAGTGACTGCATCAGCTCTGGTCTGGTAGGCACTAGCCTTTTGTCAAGGCCCTCTCGCTGTAACGGGCGAGCAACCCCACTCAGCTAGGCTCTCTTCACCATACAGCGAGAAGGCCTTGACAAAAGGCTAGGTAGGCACGGGCATGCATGCCAGTACTCTCGTGCTGTTGAAATCAAAGCCTCCGTTACTCCCAGTCATACAGGCACTTAGATATTTGTCTTTCTCTTTTTGTTTTTCATTATTTGCCTTTTGCGAAAGAATAAGTTATGGACTGTAGACTGCCTATATCTTCTCCATCCCACAGTATGCCAGCGCAGATTCTGTTTAAAGTACAATGTAGGGCTGTAAAGATTCATACGTCGGCCAAATTATGCTTGCAGGATGCTGGTACGTGTAGGGCCCGATATAGGAACCCTATGATGCAAACGGAATTATCATGACAGATACCTACAGTAGTCTGAACACTTTTCCTGAGCGAGAAAAGACCTGCAGCAGGCTGTCACGTGACACAATGAAGCTACTTTTTGTCGAGCCTCCAAGAATACACTCAGCCCATTAGTCACTATAAGAAATAGAGCATGAAAAATATCGCTAGATCAATTGCGATGTAGTTTTATGACTAATAGATTAGTAGGCCCTATACATAATGATGTAACCATTATCATTAACAGAATACTTGTAATGCTATATCCAAGTTGACATGCCAGGTCCTGTCGATTTTGCAGGTCCTAAACATGAATGATAAAACATGAATGATAAATTGACTCTCTCCGAATGATCAATAATGTGCAGGATGATACTGTGTCGTCGGCTTATCAAGTTTGTCCGGGCCTTGCGTGATCAAGCATTTTCTAGAATTGTGAATTTTGATCACCTGCCTCGGCGCACTGCCCTGAGTTAGTCGCAGGAATCTAATGGTAATAACCATGTAGGTGTAAATGGCTTGACGCCATCTGTTTAGAGAACCCTAGTGTGATGTCACAGCTATTCATCCCCATGGAGACTGCTTCTAAACAACCTCACCTGGCCCCGAGTGTTGATTATGCGCGCACCTGGTTCCAACCCAAGCCATAACAAGACTGTGACATCATCACTTTGGTACTCCATAGTCTCACACATTATCCAGGGTTCGTTCTGTATGCACGCAGACTGTAATTTTCCCCGCTAATAATCAGCAGCCCATCCGTAACTCGGGACTCGTCAAAACTTCTTTCGTATTTCGTCCACGCTGTGCAAAACACGGGTGTGGAATTTTCCTTACCCTTGGATGTACATATGCATATGCCTGTATACTAGTATATAGCTGTGGTGTGATGTATTTTATGTGCCAATCAGCCGGCACACATCCAGCACCTGTTACTTGAATAAAACAACAACAACAACACACTACAACAACAACAACAACAACAACAACAGCAGCAGCAACAACAACAACAACACAGAGCTGTAAAGGGATGGTATAGTATTGGTGGAGGTAAGGATTGAGCTTTTAACCCGTTCCATACTGAATTCTGAAATTCCCATAGACTTAATACACAGGCCGCCAGGTTCCCGTAGGAAACGGGTTAACTTTTTACGAGATACCAAGAAACTACTTATGAAATAGTACAGAGCATACCATTACATTAAGAGCAATTCAAAGTTTATTGATGAAAATCGGTATTGGAATGGCTGAGACATCCAAAAACAAAGTAAAACAAGGCGGTCGTAATAAAAGGCGGGTCCCATAATTTCTTGGGATCGTTTTGTTTTGGACATCTCGGCCATTTCAAAACCAATTTTCATCAAGCGTTGAATTCCTCTAGGAATCACACGCTCTTTCATATTTCATAAGAGGTCTCTCATTATCTCACCAAAAATAGAAACCTGAAGTTACGACACAACCACAACTATACGATCCCTTTAAAGCGTGATATTTATAATGGAACCTTGAATAGAACCAAGAACTGCACTGAGCAAGCATTGATCCAACTCGAATGAATTTTGACCGCACAAAATAATCAGCTTATACCGAAAAAGTACCAAGTACTAAAGGCGGCACTTTCTGGTTTATCAAACGTGTTAAACAAGGTGTACTGCACGGCTGATAACCCCACCCCCCCCCCCAAAAAAAAGTAATAATAATAATAAAAATTTGAAGCATCACTTCTGCATGCTTTGCGATGAAAAACAAATAAAATTACGGGGATTTATAGTCATCATGTCGAAATTAAGCTTTATTTCAGTGGGAGAGCAGAAAACGCGTGGAAAGTTAGGAATTACCGGTTCTGGAACACTGAAGACAGCTAATCGATTAGGAATTAGGTTTACTAATGTATTCAAATCTATATTTGGATTTTCCGATTGACATTTGAGAGGCTATAGACCGGGGGCCCAGAAGATTTATTCAGCTGAAAAGGGTCACACTTTTTAATGGTCTCATCATATAAGGATGTGGCCAAGGGTCAATAAAATGAATTGCTGGCAAGTCACATCCTGTACCGTAAGCCTAGGGACCACAAAAAGGGACCCCGAAAAATGGATTTATTCAGCCGAAGGGGGTCACGGACAAAAGTTGGTGGATATTGTTCCTTTGGGTGTACTTATCATGAAAACAGCAATGCCAGCTATTTTATCCTGTACGGGACCCCAGACAGTAGCCCCAAAGGGCCCCACAAATATGGTGTTATTCAGCTGAAAAGGGTCACGGCTAATTTCTTTTGCAATGGAAGTAGTTCCCATCAGAGATATCCAAAACACCAATGCCAGCTATTTTATCCTGTACGGGGCCCCAGACAGTAGCCCCAAAGGGCCCCACCCCCCCCCCCCATAGGCCTACGTACAAACACACACAAAAATTGATTTTATTCAGTTGAAAAGAGTCACGGCTAATTTCTTTTGCAATTGAAGTAGTTCCCATCAGAGATATCCAAAACACCAATACCAGCTACTTTATCCGGTACGGGGCCCCAGACAGTAGCCCCAAAGTGCCCCACCCCCCATAGGTCATACGTACAAACACACACAAACATTGATTTCATTCGTGCAGCTGAGAAGAGTCACGGCTAATTTCATTTGCAATGGAAGGAGTACCCATCAGAGATACCAAGAACACCAAAGCCAGCTATGTTATCCAGTACGGGGCCCCGGACAGTAGCCCCAAAGGAGCTCCCCCCCCCCCCACACACACACACACATTAGTTTCATTCAGCTGAAAAGAGTCACGGCTATTCTTTTGCAATGGAAGTAGTACCCATCAGAGATATCCAAAACACCAAAGCCAGCTATTCTATCCTGCACGGGGCCCCAGTCAGTAGCCCCAAATTGCTCCCTCCCCCCCCCCCCCCACACACACACATTGATTTTATTCAGCTGAAAAGTGTCATGGCTACTTTCTTTTACAATTGGAAGTAGTAGGCATACTCATCAGAGATATCCAAAACACTAAAGCCAGTTATTTTATCCTGTACGGGGTCCCAGACAGTAGCCCCGAAGTGCACCCCCTCCCCCCCCCAACACACACACACACACACACACACACACACACACACACACACACATTAGTTTCATTCAGCCAAAATGGGTCACGGCTAATTTCTTTTGCAATGCAAGTATACCCATCAGAGATATCCAAAGCACCAAAGCCAGTTATTTTATCCTGTACGGGGCCCCAGACAGTAGCCCCAAAGTGCCCCCCCCCCCTCTCCACATACACACACATACACACACACACACACACACACACACACACACAAACACACACACACACACATTAGTTTCATTCAGCTGAAAAGGGTCACGGCTAATTTCTTTTGCAATGGGAGTAGTACCCATCAGAGATATCCAAAATACCAAAGCCAGTTATTTTATCCTGTACGGGGCCCCGCACAGTATAGCCCCAAACACGGGTAATTTCTTTTGCACTGGAAGAAGTACATGTACCTATCAGAGATATTCAACACACCAAGGCTAGTTATTTTATCCTGCACAGAGCCCCAGACAGTAGCTCCACAGTGTCCCATCCATTATACATGTACTGTGAATCAGCTGAAAATGGTCTTACAAATTCTTTTGTAGCGTTAATATCAGGGCCTACTGAACAGAGATATCACAAACACTAAAGCAAGTCATCTTATCCTGTATACGGGATCCCATAGATTACAGTAGCAAAACACTCAAGAAATTTGCAAAGGAAGCATACTTCTGTAAAGTGCACATCTAAGATGACCATATTACGAAAACCAGTCATTTCATCTTGTACTGGGCCCAGGTTACAGTAGCCATACAGTGCCCCTCCCCCACATAATTATTATGACATCATTTAGCTGAAAAGAGTCATAGTTGTTTTTCTTTTACAATCGAAGTAGGCCTTAGTTTACATCATAGATACCCAAAACATCAAAGCCAGTTAGGTTTTCCCAGCCAATTTCGCACTTTTGTTGGTTCATTTGATAGAAGGTTCGAATTCGTAAAATGTGTATTCAAATTGGCTGGTACCCTACGTTCATTCAAATTCGCCTTGATTTGCCGAAAAGGGTATTTCAGCCATTAAATTTCGCGAAAGACAGTCAAATTCCAAACGTGTTCATTCAAATTCAAATCATGCTATTTCTTTGTTTCAGATCATTTTAACATGTCTTTCTATGTGTGTTTTCGTTTCATCTATGAATTACTGTTATAAAGCAGTAAAAGTATCATATTTCCTATCTAGTATAACTGGATTAGGTTGTTCTGTAACCAGACTAGTAACGCTCCTTCTCTTTCATATACATGTCATTATAGGCCTATACGTGTACCAGTAATGCAGATTAACTTCATTTTTTATAGTCATGACAGCACAATAGATACGGACGTATATCTCTAGAAGACATAGAAAGAATTATTAAAAAAAAAACCAAAACATTTGAGGATCATAACCTTGACTTCTTGGAACTGGCCGACCGCTCGTAATAAAGCGCTCGTAACGGCCAGATAATTTGTGGCTTCTTACTTCTTTGAATTTAAAAAACACGTTAAAAAATGGTGTCAAAGTCTCTTAAACGAATACGAAAACATGAAATGCTATGATGCTTACAAAACAATAACTACGATGAAAGAAAATAAGGAAAGAGGCCAAGCATGAACATATCTGTTTAATTGACTGCAGAACATGTTAAATTAGATGGCCAGAAATCAATTTGAATGAACGAGCGCAGCATGTAATCACGTGACTATATCATTATGAATTTATGAATGAACGGATAGTGGAATGGCACTTGTCTTATATATGGATTTCAGTTGAAAAAGTGTTATTTAGAATAAGGTTAGAGGTAATGTGAATGTTTCAAAATAAATTTGAATGAAGAGATTAATATGACATTGAACTACCATGTCATCTAGGCGAAATTTTTGCTAAATTTAATTCAACAATAAAGAATTCGATTAAAAGAGGTGCGATATTGGCCCGGATGCAGGGCCCTTGACAGGTATAGCCCCAAGGTATTCCCACCCCATATGAATTAAGTGTTTTTAGGTGAAAAGAGTCATGTATGCCCATTTTCCTTGGCAGCTAGTGGAATTAACAGCTGAGATACGTAAAACACAAACCCATCCAGTTAAGGGGCCCCCAGCCAGTAGCTGGAAAGTACTCCCGTATTATTTTATTCTAAGTGAAAAGAATCACTGCTATAATTTCTTTTGCAATGGAAGTAGTACTCAACGAGTTATCAAAAACACCGAAACCAGTTATATAGCTGTACGGGGCCCCACGGAGTGTTCCTAAAGTGTCCCCACATGTAATTCCACTATCAAGATCTGCATCCCGATCTATTCAATCTGTCAGATCGGGAGAGAGCGGCAAAAGTGTACGGGGACCGGGAGCATCGTAGCAGCAGCGTTTGGGTGATGGGGTTGGATCTGGCAATTTTACAGATCGGGAAGAAATTTTGAACTGGTTCAAAATTTCTTCCTCATCTCCCCATCAAGATTGACCTATTTTGAATCGTAGCTCAAACGGGGAGAGAGCAGTGACAGTGTAAATACCGCGGGATGAGCGTAACAATTCCAGGTTTTTCTGACCGTAGTAACAGCGGCACAAGAACGGGAAATATAGTCTAAACTAGACACCGACGACATGGTCCCGCTGCTGCGCCGCTTTCTTGATCAAAGCACGACCTTCCCGCTTTAACGACGCCCCCGTCACACTAGAGCGGATCGAGCCAACGAATGCCCAGCGGATCCGAAAATTTGGACATACGCTCACATCCGTTGCTCGTCGTTCGTGACCCGCTTGAAGTCCGTTGTATCCGCTAGCTGTTCGCAGAGATTCGCAGAGATCTGCCGGAGCAAAATTTTGATTTTGGACATGTCCAAAATCTTGAGCGGATGACGAACGGAATGACAATCCGCTCTGTGTTCGCTTAGCATCCGCTGATTGAAAGTTTTGGTCGCTCTGCATTAGTTTCTCATTCGTCCGCCGTTCGTCCAAATTCTCCCAGCAAATGTGCACAGCAACACACATTAATCAAACGTAGATAAAAAATAGATATTCATATATAGCACATATAATAATAATGATGATAATTATAATGATAAGAAAAAAAAGGGTCTTATTTGCCCAGGGTAGCCTCTTCAGTGTTGTCACTGCTCTACCAGAGGGCCCTGCCATTATTATTACCCCAGCGTTGCCAGGTACCCATTTATACACCTGGGTCGAGAAGGACATCGTGGGTAAAAAAAATCTTGTCCAAGAATGTAAGCACTGGGCGGGATTCGAACCCGGGTCCTCGGTTCGGGAGTCGGATCCACTATGCCACAGCCCCCCACATGACATTTCATTATATGTATTCTGACATTAAGTAATAAGAGAACATTATTCTAAACCACTGCTATAAAAGTCAACCTGTAGTAAATGGGAATCTCTGAATGGAAATTGGGAATTGTGAAAGTTCGACTCCAGTTGGAGGCACCAGACGCAATGGAGGATGTTGGACTACCAACCTCATCGTCACGTGATCATCAGAAGGAAGTACACTTTTAGGGCAATCTTGAATGTGTGACATCAGGAGTACTTGGTGGTTAATTCGGCTTCCTTCTTTTTGGGGCCATTTTCGCAGTCACAACTAGCTAAAAAAAGAAGATCACTCCAAAATCTTCGAGTGATCCCTGAGGTCACTCCAAAATTAGTGAAAATGAACATTTTTACTCCAAAGTCACTCCAATTTCACTCGAAACACACTCTTTTTTGTTATTTACTCCTTCATGAGTGAACAATTTCACTCTTCTTTTTTTAGAGAGACAACATTACTTGACACTGTCACTGCTCAAAATGATTTGGTAAAGACCGTGTGCGTCATCCGAGATCCGTCACGTAATTGCCGCAGTATCGCTCTGCATATGTTGGGCATTCGCTGCTCATTCGCTTTGTCCGCTCAGCATCTGTTGGATGGACTGTACGCATTCGCTTTCATTCGTTACTTTATCCGCTCGTTACACGGTCAGCATATGCTCATCATTCGTCAGGCGAACGTTCGAAAACCACATTTTGCTTGCGAATTCGAGCGGATACGAGCGTAATCTGGACTTTGCCAAATTTTGCCCATCCGCTAGGCATTCGCTGATTTATACGCTGTAGTGTGACGGGGCCTAGTTCTCTACTCTCGTATAAAATCAAGGCCTGTTCCTACGACGCTTCATTCCTGCTTCGATAACGCTGTTGGGGGCCTAGTTCTCTACTCTCGTATAAAATCAAGGCCTGTTCCTACGACGCTTCATTCCTGCTTCGATAACGCTGTTGGCCCCTTTAGCTACGCTGTTCTTACGCTTTCCCAGACTCAATTATGCATGCAATTATGCGATACGCTGGAAAATGTTTGCCAGAACAGCAAAACTGATGATGATCAGGAGGACGCGTTGTCGTTGTCGCGAAAATGAAGACGAAGGAGCGCATATTTAAGAAGAAGAAGAGATGCAAACAATAAAGAGAATAAAGCAAAACACTTTGGAGCTACTGTCTGGGGGCCCGTGCAGGATAAAATATCTGACTTTGGTATTTTGATATCCGATGGATACTACTTCCATTGCAAAAGAAATTAGCCGTGACCCTTTTCGGCTGAATGAAACAAATATATATATATATATATGTGTGTGTGTGTGTGTGTGTGTGTGTGTGTGTGTGTGTAGGGGGCACTTTGGGGCTACTGTCTGGGGCCCCGTACAGGATAAAATAACTGGCTTTAGTGCTTTGGATATCTCTGATGAGTACTACTTCCGATTGCAAAAGAAAGTAGCTGTGACCCTTTTCAGCTGAATAAAATCAATGTGTGTGGGGGGAGGGGGAGGGGGTAAGGGGGCAATTTGGGGCAACTGTCTGGGGCTACTGTCTGGGGCTACTGTCTGGGGCCCCATGCAGGATAAAATAACTGGCTTTAGTATTTTGGATTCCTCTGATGGGTACTAATTCCATTGCAAAAGAAATTAGCCGTGACCCTTTTCAGCTGAATGAAACTATTGTGTGAGTATGTGTGTTGAGGGGGGGGGGGGGGCACTTTGGGGCTACTGTCTGGGGCCCCGTACAGGACAAAATATAACTGGCTTTGGTGTTTTGTATGTCTCTGATGGGTACTACTTCCATTGCAAATGAAATTAGCCGTTACTCTTATCAGCTGAATAAAGTCAATGTGTGTGTGTGTGTTTGTACGTAGAGCTTATATGGGGTGGGGCACTTTGGGGCTACTGTCTGGGGCCCCGTGCAGGATAAAATAGCTGGCTTTGGTGTTTTGGATATCTCTGATTGGTACTCCTTACATTGCAAAAGAAATTAGCCGTGACTCTTTTCAACTGAATAAAATCAATGTTTGTGTGTGTTTGTACGTAGGCCTATGGGGGGTGGGGCCCTTTGGGGCTACTGTCTGGGGCCCCGTAAAGGATAAAATAGCTGGCTTTGGTGTTTTGGATATCTCTGATGGGAACTACTTCCATTGCAAAAGAAATTAGCCGTGACCCTTTTCAGCTGAATAACACCATATTTGTGGGGCCCTTTGGGGCTACTGTCTGGGGCCCCGTACAGGATAAAATAGCTGGCATTGCCGTTTTCATGATAAGTACACCCAAAGGAACAATATCCACCAACTTTTGTCCGTGACCCCCTTCGGCTGAATAAATCCATTTTTCGGGGTCCCTTTTTGTGGCCCCTAGGCTTACGGTACAGGATGTGACTTGCCAGCAATTCATTTTATTGACCCTTGGCCACATCCTTACATGATGAGATCATCAAAAAGTGTGACCCTTTTCAGCTGAATAAATGCTCTGGGCCCCCGGTCTACTAATAAGCTACTAGTACTTCGTATTTTGCACGTTCCTGCCTACTTCATGCATTTTGATTCCATGAATCAATTTTGCATGCATTTACAATAGCTGTTGCTATAATAATAATGTGGGACAAATCTTGGGCAAGGATTATGGTTTTCACCAAGGTGGCTCAGACGATTTTAGTTCCAAATGGCTATGATTTTTCAGACAGCTGTCAATTTTCTATCGATGCCCAAAAGAATTACACGACATCATTTGTGCCTTTGATATTGCCGCTTGATTCTGTCATCTTTCAAAGCAATCTGAAGATTTTTGTATATTGCTAATTTATTGTCGGATATTTTTTGTTTTTATATTCATGAAATGAAACGACCCTTCACGTAGTGATAAAACATGCAGAACAAAAGTCAATCCCGTCCAGAAGTATGTGCAAAAGTGTAAATCTAAACTATATGTTGTGAAAATATTCTAAATCTTACTCTCCTGGAAAGCCGATTTTCTCACTTTTCCGATTAATTCCGAAAAATGAAACTGCGTGATATGGTTTAATCTTCATAATTTGTATTCTTCATAAATCGATATGTCAAGAGTCGTGGCCAGACACGGCCAGTAGAGTAATTTAGATGCTGATTTATTTCAAGGAAATATTATGACAATTCATTTTGAATTTTAGTTGTCCAATGGGGCCAGCAAAATATTACCTTTCTGGAAGTTTGGTGGCCCGACATAACTTTTTCATTGGCCACGGGCCAACTGGCCACCACCGCTAATGTCGAGCCCTGTCCTAAGCATGCACACACATTATGAATTGAATACATCACAAAGCTCCTTCCCATTCTGACTTTAACCCGCTCCATACGAGAACCCGATGCCCTGTGTATTAGCTCTATGGGGATTTCAAAATTCAGTATGGAATGGGTTAAATGCTAAAATCTCGACAATGGTCGCAACGTTCTTCATGCATATCGAAATCCATTCGGTTGTAGGCAATGTGCCATTGCATCGAGTTCTCATGTTCGTTCGATCTTCATTCTATCTTTCTTTGTAAATTTCGATTCAGTAATATCCGCTATGTGCATGGGACTTATTAGGGGATGTTATCATGTCACACATAGGATGGTCCCAACAGACACCATTTCCGAATATAACCTTAAAGGACAAGTTCACCTTCATAAACATAAGGATTGAGAGAATGCAGCAATATTAGTATAACACATCAGTGAAAGTTTGAGGAAAATTGGACAATCGATGCAAAAGTTATGAATTTTTAAAATTTTTGTGTTGGAACCGCTGGATGAGGAGACTACTACAGCTTGTGAGTCATATGAGTACAACAGTATAAAGAAAATGTAAAGAAAATTCAACATATTTTCACTTTTTTCGCACAATGAAAGAGCACTTGACTTGCCTCTTCCTAAAGGCAGGGGGAATAATATTACCCATAACATTTGTCGGTAACGAGTCGGGGGAATGTGTACTCTTTTCAAAACATGACATTTTGTGAAATTCTCTTTATATTTTCCTTATATTGTTGTACGCATGTGACATCTAAGTTATTCACAGACTGCAGTAGTCTTCTCATCCAGCGGTTACTGCACAAAAACTTCAAAAATTCATAACTTTTGAACGAATTGTCCGATTTTCCTCAAACTTTCAATGATGTGGTCTACTGATATTGCTACATTCTCTCAATCCTTATGTTTATGAAGGTGAACTTGTCCTTTAACAATCACTGAAAGGTCGAAAATTGACGGAACTTGCATGTTACTAATATTTCCTGGAATATTCTTCTCTCTTTTAAGTGGATGACTCTTAAAAAAAAAACCCCAAAACAAAACAAAGCAAAACCACGCAACAAAAACCATGTGGCCCCTGTGACCACACTCAGACACTCGTTTCCCTTTTCAGTGCCTGTGATGAGCTGCCATGTTTTGCTAAAAATGTCTTTATTGTTGTTTTAGGTTTGGCCCTAACTGCTGCTCATCCTAAATGGGTATGATTTTCTGACGTATATCTTTTCGTTAAAAAAAAAAATCTGCAAGCAAAATCATCTACAATAAATGATATACAAAATGTGTTAGAGATCACTTTGAGTGTAAAAGAAAATGTAAGCCTGGGAATACGAGCATCTTAAAGACTGTTCATATAGCTGTTGGTTTAACGTATTAAATCTTGAAAAGGGATGGACCGTCCTCGTTGTGACGTTTACAGCCTTTAACCGTTCCTGTGCTAATGAATGAAATGTTCACAGATTTCACACACAAACTTACGGCCTGGTGATATGATGTGGCAAGCTGAGGCTTAATGTTTAACCATGACTGTATCGAGTTATGCAGCGTTCAGTTTTAGCGATGTTGGCGTATTCATAGCTTTGCTGCACGAGATTCGGCACATCAGCTATTATGTGCCCACGACTTTAAATTGGAAGATGGAGCACCCTTTTAAACGTCATTCGTGTCTTTAGCCCAGTCCATCAGATAACTGCAAAAAAGAAATAAGAAATCACGCTCCTTGACATCTTGTTTTAAAACAGACAAACAGAGTGGTTCCGTTTACTTCCTGGGAATGGACTAAATTGCAAAAACGTTTATTCCAAAATTGGCCTGGCGTGACAGGGACGAGATGTTTTGTCCCTACAAGTTCTCATCAAACCGGATCTGGGAAACCGATTGGGCGACATGTTTAACAGCCTGAGGGGACCGACGTACTCTAGGCATAGAGGAGTTAAAACGTGCAGTCATCCCAAGGACTTCTATAGAGCACCGATACAACTACAACCGTGATTATGGACTAGTAAAGTGTGATGCCAGAAGGATCCATCGCCGTGGAAACTAGTGCACGTCGCGAGTTCGACACCCGCGAATTATACACAGCCCACGAGTCAAACGGGTGCTGTTCGTTATTCCGAAGGTTCGCTATTCCGAAGGTTCGTTATTCCGAAGGTTTGTTAATCCGAAACACACAAATTCCCTTTACATAGATGTTCGTTAATCCGAAAATGAAAAATGGCTCGTTAATCCGAACATTAAATTGTGGCGTTATTCCGAAGGTTCGTTATTCCGAAGATTTGTTATTCCAAAAATGAAATTCGGAATAACGAAACTTCGGAATAACGAGCTGTAACCGAGTCAAACAGCCCATCAGTTCGACACGAAGCAAGTAAGGCCCATGAGTTCGACACTAACCAAACAAAGCTCACGAGACCGACACACTAAGCCCCGTGATGTAATGTCGTTCTCATGAGCCGTTTTCACCTAGTGTCGAACTCGTGGGCCTTGTTTGCCTAGTTTGGAACTCGTAGACCGTGTTTGCCTAGTGTCGAACTCATGTGATGTATGACTCCTGGGCTGTATGACCCTCGAACCTTTTTGTCAAAGTCGCACACGTGGGTCGTATGGCACGTGGGTGTCGGTCACGAGGGTGACCCCATGGAAACTGGTTCTAAACAACCATAACCTCACCTGGCCTAAGTGATTATGTGCGCACCTGGTTCCAACCCAAACTTATCTACAGATGACTGTGACATCATCACATTGATACTCTACAAACAACGACGTGTAAAAACAAACAAACAAAAACAAACAAGAAAAAAAAAATACACAAACAAACAAACATTGTACCCGTCCTTCCTTACACAAACGGTCGACATGAAACTTACAACTAGAATGTCCCGCTCTTTTCAAGTCTCGCCGTTAATTAATTAACTTGATGTGTTTTATGCTTGGGAACGATGAAGTCTCTTCATTACGTTCCAGTGTGCGTTCAGTGCCATTTGCTTCTTGTTAGGAACTCGACGCTGTAAGTCGTATATAGGTTTAGCTGCGTCACCATTACAACATTGTATAGGTACAAGACTATGGATTGTGATGTACAGTTATTAATACCATCCAGTCAACCCTGAAGAACATAAATTGCAGAAACTGTCCCTGAGTGTAACTACCACTTAATCAATGAACAAGAACAGTTTCGTGATCTCAAGTAGATGTAATGAATTAGTTTCATCATGGTTTCAATGCCAATGGTTATATCCGAATCCCAAGGAGACCTCTCTAAGATAGTGTGATATTATTTGTGAAAGTCGTTAAAAGGAGAAAACAACAACAACGACAATCCAATCAAGATATTGGACTAAGCTGCGAGGAATAGGACAACGGGATGAATTAACCTTTATGAATAAAGAAACAACAACAACATAACTCTTTACCTGTTCAACCTCACCAGGTAGCAGTGATATCCAGGGCATGATAATACCCTTCCGCGCCATGGTCATTATTATAAATAAGTGAAATTTCTAAAGAACTATGAGGCCTATGTAATTATACCACAACGTCGAAAAACAGCACAAGTCATGTCGACAAAATGTTGGCTTCTGTACGAACGTTATGAAACTTCAAACTACCACATGCTATCAGGCACGCCATAGTGATGTTGGTCACATACACGCATCCAAATTAGCTGAAGAGGCGATGGTGTCATGGACTTACAAATTTCCCATTGGGTCGTGTACAAAATAGTTGGGTCCCCTCCCCACATAACTCAGTTATTGCATTTTCTCATAACAGCTATATCACTGTCATGTTAACTCAACATGCGAAGGTCACAACCTTTCCATTGCCATCATGACGCTTGTCAAAAACATCAAATTAGTGAATATTTTGTTATTTTTGTGGTTATTGTGTGTGTGGGTGTGTGTGGATGTGTGTGTGGGTTAGTGGGAGACGTGGGCCTACTTCCCCTCTTTTGCTTGTATTCATAATCTATCAAAATTAATATACTGTGAATTAAGATGCATGAATATAATACAGATATTGCCGTTTTAGTGGCGTATCAATAACACTTGGCATTCCCGCGGGAATTATATTTTCCCCGGAGATTTATATATTTTCCCGAAACACTCAACGCTGAGACTGTCTTGTTGTATGTTGCTACTATCAACGATGTATCCCTGCTGGATAGAACACAGCGTTCCACAGTGTGAGAAACACAGACTAAACACAGTGTGAACACATTGTGAACACAGTGTGAAATCTCTTTACACTGTTAGATTCGAGCGTTTTAACAGTGTGAATACAATGTGAGTCATCAATTCACAGTGTGAAACACAACATTACTATGTGAACACTGTGAAAACTACACCACAGTGTGAAACGATATCATCTTCACACTGTTAAATACGAGCGTTTTCACATAGTCAACTATGTGAACACACTGTGAACACACTGTGGGACACTGTGTTTTTTCCAGTAGGAATGCTCTACATAACTACACATCATTATTTTCATTCTAGCCCTCTTCGGCAGTTAAGTCAAATTCTTGGATTATTATCATGCTTGAGGTGACGTCACTGCTGCAGATAAACGTTTCGATCATCGTTGCTTTAGTCAGGTGATTGCATTATGACCAATCACCGACCAGTATTTATGTACATCATCCGTGTACTGACTTAAGTGAAAAAGGACACAATCCTTGATAGCATTAATGAACTGAGGGCAGCCATGTTAGATTTGGAAGTGCAACTTCGTTTATGGAACCCGAGTTGGCATTGGCTGAAGCCAATGTAGTAGTAGTAGTAATACATCATTTAATACACGTGTAGGCCTACATAATTATTATATTTATGTAAAGCACTTGCATAATTGCATCTATGTTTAGCCAAAACATACAATTACACACACACACACACACACACACACACACGCACACACAAAGATGATTGTGTGAGAAAAGCGCTCCCAGTGTAATGCACAGTTATTGCTGGCAACGAGGATACCAAAGAATGGACAAGTAAACGTTCATTATTCTTAGTATAGATTATAAAAACTTGTGAAAGCGTGGCTCTGTGTGTGTGCGTAAGCGTGTGCGTCTATTTGTGCATGTGCGCACGCGACAGAAGAAGTCGATAACATCCCAGCTCCGGCTTTTTTTTTTTTTTTTGGCAGCTGGTTAAGGTTTGCCAAAGACTCGTTTTTCCATCAGTTACGGATACATCCCCGTGTTTGCCACATCTAACCACAGTCTGTTTTCATAACACGTCGTAGTCGCTTGTTCATCCGGAGATGCGATTATAAGGGAGCAAAGTTCATCTCACCGCCGACGATCTTAGTATGCTTGAAATCATGTCGAACATGAGAGAGAGAGAGAGAGAGAGAGAGAGAGAAACGTGGTCCCTCCTGTTTGAATAGTGCCGATCTGTAAAGGAAGTGACGCATTAGTAGATGACGATAATGATCATAACAATCGGATAATGATAATGATAATGGTGATGACAATCGTAATAATGAAAATAATGATTATAATGATAAAAATAATAATAATAATGATGATAATGATAATATATACAATATACAAAGACCTGCACTGTTAAAGGGATTGTGCTCGTCTTTATCATTCTAAGTAATTTCACTTGTGCGCGTGTGATGTATGTGCCGTGTCTGTTTGTGTGCATGGTTATTATACTGTATTTTGCGTAAGGGAGTACATAATTATGGCTTATCAAGCTTTCAGCGTAGATTTTTAACTACGAGCTCGTTATTACCAAGGAGGTACTAAAGCTTTGCCTAGTACCTCCTTGTTATTACTATATGGAGCTATACAATGTGTTGTATATCTATAAGTCCATGTTATTAATGACTCTATTTGCCCTGCGAGAATGTTCCTATAAACAGGGAGGTGAGCTCACCTCCCTGCTATAAACGAATGCTGAGACAGAATTGTCTTCTTTGCGAGACTTCTTGAAACTCCGACAGAGAGTAATTACCAGGTAGCCTTGAAAGTGTCATTATTGAGGTGGTTTAGGAGATCTATAGAAATCTTTGTTATTGTGATAATGAGTCTTCCTGTTATTGTTGCTCTTGTAAATGGTTCAGAATAGTTTTATGGTGATTCCATCTTCTTGTGATGAGTCTTGGACTGTGCGATCTATTATTTATTTACCGTTTATTTATTCATTTTGTGTATTTATGGACGTAGGTACCTGTATTCATTCATTTTATTCATTTATTTATCTTTTCATTTACTTATTTCTCAATACCTTTGACTTTTGCCGTCATTCTTGTGATTAATTCGGTATCAATAGCGTCACTGACTTGATAATAGTAATAATAGTAATAATGATAGTAATAATAATAATAAATATGATAAATATGATAAATATGTTAATAATATGATTATAAATATGATAATCATGATAATAATAATGATAATAATAATAATAATAATAATATTAACAATAATAATTATTATCATTATTATCATTGTGTTAATATAATTAGTAATGATATTAATAAATATAAATATAAACATAATAATAATAAACATAATAATAATAATTACTTATTTTCTGTTATGGACAAGGGGAGAAAGAAAGCTTACTGAGACTGAAACTGAAACTAATAATAATAATGACTCATGTACATGTATAAGGGTATTTATAATGCCCTTTACAACTCAGTCTCAGAGCTCAAAGGGCAAGAACTTATGACTGTTGTTAATATACATTCCTGTTATTAACTCATGTGCCTGTAATTGTTTCATATCTTATCTTAACTGGAAAAGATGTTTTTTGTTAATAGATTTACAATGCTTCCTTCCCTTACAAACCTTCTAAAACAAAAGGCAGAGGAAAATACAGTGAACAAAAGTTCTGTCAATATTTACATTTCTGGAGTTTGCCTGATAGTTTCGGTTATCTTCGAAGAGGTGGCTATATAAACCATCTCAGAAGCAGCAACCAAAAACGTCATAGATTAAAGTTGTCAGTGTGTATAAGAAAGAGATGGTGTGTACTGAAGTGTGTGAATCCTTATCTGCAGCATGCATTCTCATGGCGTGAAACTTTTACTGTCTACGATCCCTCTCACTGTTTTTTTTTATGTGACATTAAAGAGATGGTATAGTTTTACTTGAGATGGGGATCCAGTTTTTAACTTTATGTGAGATGATTATAAACTGCTTATTCAGGGCTCGACACTAACGGTGGCCCGGTGGCCCGGGGCCACCAAAAATGAAAGTCGGGCCACCAAATTTCAGAAAAGGGCAAATTTGGTGGCCCACCTCGGGCCACCAAAATTGTTTGAAAAGTGTGTCAATAAATTCGTAACTTTTTGCGCCGGAAATGCATAAATGCATGCAGTGAGTGTGCGACTTATCAAAAAAAAAATGGACTTTTATCAATTTTTTTTTTCGGGCCACCAAATTTTTCTCTCGGGCCACCAAAAATTTGAAATTGATGATTTTGGTGGCCCCATCGGGCCACCGAAAAATAAAGTTAGTGTCGTGCCCTGGCTTATGACATATTATACAAGAGCATACCATTCTAAGACGAATTAAAAGTTTATTGAGAATTGGCATGCTCCGTGAAAATCGGCATTGAAGCGGCTGAGATATCCATAAACAAAGAGATCCTAAAATGCTGGGTCCCACCTTTGATTAGGACCTATTTGTTTCACTCTGATTTGGATATCTCAATCATTTCAAAACCAAAGTTCATCAAATTAACTTTTAATTCCTTTTAGAATGGTATCCTCTTTAATATTTTGTATAAGTTGTATCTAATCCTCTTGAAAAAAGTTAAAAACGTGAATCCCCATCTCAAACAAAACTGTACCATCCCTTTAACACACCTACAATAAAATGCCCGAATGATCCTTAAGAAGATTGTACAATATGAGTTATTATTAGTCATGCAGGGCGCAGCATAATTAAGTATACTGGCTTCGCTGGTAAATGGCTTTTTGTGCAGCCGTGTGAAAATACAGTTTTAGAACCAACGGGGCGGGGTGGGGGTGGGTGGGGGGGGGGGGGGGGTAGGTCTGGCTTGAGAATAGACTGATAGGCCCGAATTCACGAAGGTGGTACAAATGAAACCATGGTTTAAACCATGGACAAAAACCATGGAGCGCCAAGTGTGGCACGGAATATTTCGTTACGAAATTGGTCCTTTCGTCGACAAAATGACTGTTCCGTTAACGAAATGATCATTTAGTTACAAAATGTTGTCACGTTACAAAATAATCATTTCATCGACGAAATGACTGATTTCGTAACGAAATATTCCATGCGACACTTGGCGCTCCAAGGTTTTTGCCATGGTCTAAACCATGGTTTCATTTTTGTACCACCTTCGTGAATTCGGGCCATAGAGAGGAAGGCTCGTCTTCGCGAATGAATGAAAATGATTCAAGAAGCGTCATCATAGATGACACACTCGTGAGGAGATTACATCCGGGGAACTGGTGAATCCATCTTCTCTCCCGCGATTATATTGTATTTATCTCTCCGCAGCACTCGATGTAAACCTCTCTCTCTCATCACTTAGAATGAATGAATGAATGAATGAATGAATGAATGAATGAATAACTAACTACCTAACTAATAATTAACTTAATACAAAAACGGATAAATAAAGAAGTAAATAAATAAATGTTTACATATATATGTCATTATGTATATATATTATACATACATATAATATATATATTTACATATATTATATATATATATATATATATATATATATATATATATACATATATATACATATACATACAGACATCGTGTAGATAAGCAATGTCAGCAGTAATGTTTGAGATTTAAGGTATTTGATACAATTGAAAACGTTAAGCAGACACAAATTGGCTGCTAAAAATCGTTTGTCTCCTTAATATGGTAATCATGAGCATTATAATGTCTCTCTAAAGCTGGATCCACATGCAGTAATAACAGTATATAGACAAATATGACATTGGTGTGTATATGAGGGTTTTTTATCTCCTTGCCTGTCCCCTCAAAAGTATATCTTTTAGTTTTGTGTATGTTTTTCCCTAACTCATAGTTGGATTTCTAGCGATTTTAATGATTGGCCTAACATGGTGACGAGTTTGTGGCATATTTCTGATCCGTATGATATCACAAAAGCGATAATGGAAGAGGGAGAGAGAATGATAGAATGAGAGAGAGAGAGGGAGAGGAGGGGGAGAGACAAACGGAGGAAAGAAAAGGCACGAATAGTGAAGAACATGAATGGAATTACTGTGTACATTGCAGACAGGATGTGTATATGTATATGGCTAATGCAGGGGGCAGAGTCCACTAGAAGCATCAGCGAACATTACCGAATCTCGTATAATAAAGGCGGTCTCGTACCTATGAGTAATACCTCTCCTTGGCACAATGTTCACTCATACCAGGGAGGGGTGGTTCCACCTCCCTGCTCATACTGGCACTAGACGTTTGGAAGAAAAAAAGGTGTGTGTGTGGTACACTCCGGTGTAAAATGTAGTGTATTCGCGTCGCAGTTTCTCAACCAGTTGGGTAATACCCCTTTATAGAGACCTGTGACCCGTTGCATAAAAGTTACTATAAGGTAACTTTGCCATCCAATGGTAACTTCCATGGAATTCGTGATTTTGATTGGCTGTTGAGTATTGTTGCCATGGTAGTTACCGTTGGATGGCAAAGTTACCATAATTGTAACTTTTATGCAACGGGCCCCTGTTTTGTTTGTGCTGTTTTATGTTTACGTCTATTTCAGTCATAACTGGGGGGGGGGGGGGGGGTTCAGTTTGCCCAACAATAGTTGATTTAAGCACTGACATAGCAAAGCACCTGACTCATTTCCATAACCCATTGAATCATCTTTTCTTCATATTTTGGAAGCATCTTCCAGGCGCCCGTTGTAGTCGACGTCAAGTACAGTGTTTACAACGTCTATATAACGCAAGCCTTTTTTTCGGACAGTTCGTGCACACAAGCTGATTGCACAACTGGTGTACGTGCTTTGCTGGTTGTCTGTTAGAGCTTAAAGGAGAGCTCTAGACCTGTCAGCCACTAAAAAGAAAGAGTAAGATGTTACAAGCCAAACAGTGAAAATGTGATAAAAATCAGATAAAAGTTAGGGAAGTTATGATATTCAGAAGTTTCGCTCTTTTTTCACGAAACAGTTCGTGAACAGTCAATATTATTAATATTCAATGTTCAAAAAGTGAATTGATGATGTCATCACCCCACAACTTGCATTTATTATCTTGCATATAACATCTTGAAGTTTTCGATTTTTGAGGTTCAAACGTAATAAGGCCATTCTCAAAACCTAACATATCTGATTGAGCATCATTTTGAAGTTATTCAGCCAGGAATAGCATATCATTTTGCACTTTTATTGGCAGAAAATTTTGAATTTCGTTGTTTTGATTTAACACAATCAATGGAAAATTGTATAGGGATAACATTAAAAGCTCACTCGTTTGCATATTTATTAACTATTTAAGTATACTGTTTTGGAAAATACATTGTATTGACCAATCTTTAGAAATTCAAAACTTTCGTACTTACTATCCGATTTTGATAAATGTTTCACCGTTGTAATTATAACATTTTACTCTTTCTTCTCAGCCAAATTTGCACGGGGCTGGAATCCACTTCAAGCCAACGCTCTGATGCTTTTCTGTGTGTGTGTGTGTGTGGGGGGGGGGGGCTTCTGTTTTGGTAACAACTATTTGCGAGAGCACGTGCGTTGCGCAGTCGGATCGGAGTTCAGAGGGAAGTACATACCGAAAATGACGTATGTAGACGGGCGCCATTCTCTTACACAGTATAAATGTTCTTATTTTGCGCTTGAGATCCCGAATTCCGCCACACAAACACTCGGTGCGTTTTTTCGTCCTGTTTTACGTATATTGCAGTTTTGGAACAGATAACCTCTTGGTGAATACACTCTTGCGTCTACATTACTGCGTCCGATCGAGGGCAACTTTAACATGGACCAATAAATCTATCCGTCCCAGACGTTGAGTGGTCTGTATAACGACAATGAAAATCTGTTTGATAAGACGTGGCGATCGTCAACGCTTCCAACCGGATGTTAGTCCAAAAGCAAAAGAAAGTCTAAGGTTCAAAGATAGATCTATATAATTTTGAAATAAGCTTGTATGAAAACACTCGTTCCCTCTAATAAGAAAGCGTGCATTGTATCACGTCTTTCAGGACGAGTGGGATTTTAACATCAGATATCAAACCTGTTCCTCCCGCGTTTTTTCTTTTTTCTATTTCTCCGCCCTCTCCCTCGAGAATTTGCTCATTTTCTCTTCGCCCTTCAACTTGTGTATCTGTTTGCCTACTTCCATGTCTGTCCAATCACTTACTGTAGATTTTCTTCCATCACATCCATGATTTCAACCCCCCCCCCCTCCTCTTCCTCCCCTTCGATTGAGCTGTAAGACAACACGATTACGCCGTGTCCGTCGCCCAGACTTGCGGAGCACGGAGAGCCCCGTTTCACGAGTCTCCCGCGCGGAGTTTTCGAGTGTAGGGAGAATCCCGCTACCACCACATCTACCGTTGACAGGCGAGAGTTAGGTAAGGGGAGCGGAGAGCCCCGTAGGCGACTGCACATAACACGATCTGAAAGGCTTGCATGCCTGGTTTGCTGTCCTGGGCTGGGCTAAGCCGCCAGTCCGCATAATACACAAGCAGGCGCGCGCACACACACACGCACAATCTCGTTCGTGGCGAAGATTGATCGCAGAAACATCATCACGTCCTCCGAGGTAAGCTCATGCTAGTCTGTTCCTACAGACCACTTAAATGTTTTACCCCTCTTTCACCTCATCTTCTCACTATTAAAGAGCTACGTACCATATGATTAGGCAACCTATTATTTTGTATGCGTATGTATTGGTTAGATGTTAATGTGTATTGCACCTCCATGTCAAGTGCCAATGAACTATTATGCTCACAGATGTTCGTCTAATAGTCAAACTTGGGAATACATTTGTGTGTGTGTGTGTGTGTGTGTGTTTGCACAGAATCGTTACTAATTTGTCACTTGGCTTTAAAAGGAAATATCTCTTTATTTTCAATGGGTGTAGTGTTCAGAGTAGTTTCAACTAAAAACATCAGCAAAATAATCAGCAAAATTTGATAACACTTTTTCTAGGAAAAAAAACAACAACAACCGCTAAGTAGGGCGTTACCAGCAAGTATACGCATAGTTCTGTTCCCTCTGCCACACATCTTCCTCATTTGTTGGTACGTGAAAATCATCGAAGTCCTTCTTTTTTTTTACACCACAGTAAGTATCAGTCCTTTCTCGTGTGAACTAATCATCTCTAATTCATTGCAATAATATATTTATTCGTTCATTTAGTTTATTTCCTGCCTACTTCCATCTCTGTCCAACAACTTACTGCAGAATTCTAGTATCCCACCACATCCAGTTACCTTGTTTATCTACATTATACCTATGAACGAGGTAGATCTTAACTTGAAAATGGCATGAAAGGAACAAAGCTCCGGTGAATTCAAAAGTGACAACACAAAACATGGATTTTTGAAAAGTGCATTACTTAGTTTTGACAAGTAATTTCTGCAAACGCCATAAGTGTCTCTCCTATATATATATATAAAAAAGCATGTACAATAAGTAATTTTCAGGCAAAACTCAAAGAACATGTAATAACCCATAGGTATTTCTTAATTGTTTGGATGCTGAACTGTCTAATATCTATTTCAAACCATACATTATTCATAATTCGGCACCTGTTCTCGTAGGGCAATGCATTTTTTTTTTTTTTTTGGGGGGGGGGGGCTAGTGTAGAAGTCTGTTCATAATTTATATTAAATTCACAAGGAATACTTAGAAGCATCGATTCAGACTAAGCTTACATTTATTGAGAGTTGGCATGGCAGCCACACATCACGGATTTCACGTTTTAGAGGGAACAAGGTCCATTCGAGTTACACCACCGGCAGTATAATAGCTCCGCTTGCTGCGTGCCCGTTCATTGAAGAACATTGATCAGCGTCTTGCCCATTCGTGAGCGTCGTCTTTCAACCATGCCTTTGCAAATCGTGCTTAAAACTCAGTTTGACAGAGATAAATCGATTTGAGGATGTACTCTTAATTGTTGCCTAACTTTTTTTAAGTCTTCCTATCATCATTCTGTCGTCTTCAGATTCCCGTGCTTGCTCAAATTACTGCCTTTTAACAAATAATGATGCACATCTACTAATAGTCGCGAAGAATGAAATATGAAACGGCTGATTCAAAGCATTTTAATCTTCTCCTCTCGATGTTCATACACGCTTCGTCGCTTGAAACACTTATGTTCTTCTTCTTTTTTCCTCCAACACTTCTTTGTAAATTTCTCTACTCAAAATGTCTGGAATCTGTCTCTTCCTACCTCAAAACTAACCATTTTTTTGTTTTTGTTCAGAAGTACGTTCTATTCACCACAAATAGCACGAAAATGTCTGTTTGACTTCATCTTTCACATTCATTTTGTCAAACATAACATAAATTCCTCCAAGTGCTATCTACTTATAAGCCACTTAATAGTGCACAGTGGCGGATATGCGGGGGGGGGGGGGAGGGGTTAAGAGGGTTTACCCCCCCCCCCCCCTTGGGTTCCTCCTTGGGGGTTGTATAGATTTTGTAAGGTTTAAAAAAAGATTTGGGGAGAGAGGTGGCAGCAAAATATATGGAGGATTTTGTTGTTGTTGTTGCTTGTCATAATCTATGGTCATTGGGTCACCCCTCTCCCTACCAAAAAGCTAGATCAGCCCCTGGTGCTTTCAGACACACATCCATACAACGCATGAATAATCCAACTGGCAGTGTCTGTGTATCGATATAAAAGACAAAACGTCCCGGTCGTATGAAGATACACACACACTGTATAGATGTATTGAGACACATGAAAAGAACCTATATCATACATACGTCGTATATTCATACGAGAACTCATAATCTGAAAGGGGGAGGGAGCTTCACTTCGCTTACGGATATAATTGTTATATCATATTCAATTCTCGAGGTTAAGAGATCTTTGCAAGACTGTACAAGAATGGTATATTACCACTTTGATGTTTTATTGCTTACTTGTCATCCCTCCTCATGAAATGTAAGTGTACGTGCATATACGTGTGTGCGTGCGTGCGTGTGTTTGCATGTGTTTTTCATATTTCACGCATATGAAGACATTACAAGGACAGGATATTACCGTGAGAGAAAAAAAAATATGGAATGGATTATGTCTGCATATTCATGTAGGCCTATTAATATTGATAGAATTTTGCTGCGCATTATATAGGCAAAGAAACACTGTGTTAAGATTGCTTCAGGGCCGATTAGCTTACTGCGTTCAGTATACATCATGTAAACAGCCGCCGGTAATACATAGGAGATGGCAATCACACAATATGGCTGTCATTAATTATTCACGAACTGTCAAGATTGTATGTGTAGGCCTATGATGAACTCGTGTATACGTGTCATATATGTTCCTAATATGTGTGTGTTTGTGTGTGTTTGTGTGTGAAAACGCATTCGTTAGTATCCGTCCTGTTTTTGATGTTGATATAATTATGGTGTAGGCCTATAATAGGCCCTATGTACGTACAATCAAGCTGACGAAAATGTCGGCCATGTTGACTATATAACTAGATATAAAATCACCCCATGTAACCAGGTGTGACAATACTTTTTCATAAGTGCAAAACACTTTAATGTTTTGTTGATTGTATCGGGAAAAAAAAAACAAATGCAGAAAGATGATTTATGCATGCCTTGGAATACACATCGCATTGTCTTTTTATACGTTTTCTTCTTCCGGTAGCTTCCTTACCCTTTATATTTCATACTTTCATCCTTCAGAGATGCTAAGTCAATCAAACTGGCATGAAAGAACCAAAATGAGGTGATCATGCATATTCCCCGGATGAGAAATTCACAAGGTTTTGCGTCATCTTGACACGTGTGTCCATGAAATATAACAAACGAACGAACAAGGTAAGCGAAGCAAAATGTAATCGCGAGGCCTTGGAAGGCGACTAGGCGCGGAAGTACCAGTCACCCAAATCGCGTATCATTAGAAAGGCAGACACAAAATGCATTCGATGCATGCTCGAGCGCAATTACGGAATAGCGCAGACACTCAGGCAATTCGAAGCATCCGAAGTTAAGCCATTGATTGCTATGTATATACCATAGCTAGCTGGGTGTATGGTAGCCTGCTCCCGTGGTTGAGCGCATGATAAATGACAGATCACAGATGTGTAGCAGGCATTGACTCAACTGAAGTGATTTGTCTCTAAATGGAGATTGTTGTGACTGCGGGCTGATTTTGTGCCGATGAATATTCGGGTATATCACCCGACAGGCTTCCATTATAGTGTAATTACGATAGCGAAATTTGTACACATTTCTGAAACAGACTAGTGGTGGTTATTTCCTTTGAGGGCAATGATTTCACTGTGTGCTTGCTGCATAAATATTACTGGCGGAATTGTTTTCCTGTATGTGCTTTGCTCATGATGAGATATACATTTGTTGTTGTTGTGTTTTTTTTCAATTCGATCGTGTTTCTCTCATGACTGGCACTTCTAATATGTCTACACCAATTGGCAGACGCCAACATCTTCCAGACTCCTTTTTATTTCACAAAATACTGTATAACTATACGTGAAAAGATATGCTGTTCCACGGACCTATTTGGCACTGTAAAGAAGATGGAATGGAGATTGCCTTCTCTGTACTACCTTATGTGTGTGTATACGATCATAAGATATATATATATATATATTGTGACGAACTCGCCTTCTCGTCGTGAATTAAGAGAGTGTATTTGACTGTCTGTACAAATGTCTCCGCGAGCCGTGTCAGGATGGCCGAGTAGGCGGGGTTCGTTTTGTTGCAGTTTACAACGATCCCTCTAAATTATTAAAACTACTAGTCTGTACGCTACCATGTATTATGTTGTGTCAGAAGCAGCTCACCAACATAAGCGGCACACATACCAAGTTCAGCATCACTTATGTATGTCATTCCCAAGCGTCACTTGTAGAGGATGTTAAATTGGTACACTTTTTTTGTTACCAACTTTTACTACCAACTCTTGCTACCAAGTTCTGCTACCAAGTTTTGTTACCAACTCTGCTACCAACTCAGTCACGCTAACGTGGAACACCTGTTACCAACTCTGCTACCAACTTTTGCTACCAACTCAGTCACGCTAACGTGGAACACCTTTCATAAATATATGGTGGCACAGGTATCGTTGATGGCACGGGGTAAAGTGCTGTATCGCACCGTTACCAACTTCCTCAGGCGGCGAGTGGAACTTGGATTGGGCACGGACTATGCGACAAGTCACATTACCATTATACCCGAAATCCAATGACGACGACTGGAACTTGGATTGGGCACGGACTATGCGACAAGTCACATTACCAATATACCCGAAATCCAACGGCTTGCTAGTTGGTCTTTCTCAGGAACGGTGCTCCATCTCAGGAACATGTACCACCACTCTGCACACCGCTGCTTGGTGATAGAATTCTCAAGAAGACACAATGGAGTAATCGGTTCAGCAACACATGTACAGTTTAATACACATAGAAGTGAACATGAACAACACATTTGAGTTTATCATACACGGGCTACTTGTTGCGGACTATGTCACACAACGACCACTTTATATGCCTCTCCTCCTATCGCGGAATGAGGAGGCAATCCCGCACGGCCGTAAGCGTTGCAGATATTCCCGCAGTAGTTATTCAAATTATTTACAATGATGGCGTGGTTATAAAATTCGTACAACAATTATACATTTTTGCAGTATCTCTTGCACATGGTTACTATAATTCTGCATGTATCTTCGGTCTAAACCGGAGTTGGTATTAAAATAATCCAAACTTGCCCATGACAAACAAGTAACCACATATGTAATAATAAATGTTAAAACTCATAAAGATGCACTACCACATTACAGCATTTGCCCAACGTTCCAATAGTGCCCCCTTTCTATGCTATAGGCACAATCGATCATAACAAATTATAATCGAAACGGTTAAATCGAATCGGTTCCACCGAATTTCGTTACATGGCTTCCCTCCCCATGCAGGCTTCGTCCCTGGAGCCGAAACACACAGAGAACCAAAAATGACAACAAAAATGTACTACTACAAAAATTTATGTACGCTTGTTCTGTACAGCACTACGTACAGATTATAACAACGTTATTAGACAACTACAGTCTTTAGTTCAAAGCTGTCCAACTGTCATATAGATTAATTGTTCGTCGCAAACTCGTCTTTTAAGAGTTCAACAGTCTCTTCATTTGATTTCCTGACCGGGCTGCTCCCTTGCAGCAGACAGGTCGACACGAGAAATGTCACATTTTACCCTGGCATGGTGTGCCAGAATGAATCCGATGTACGACGAGAGGAACGGGCGTGCCTTAAAGGAGAGCGGCTCCTCGATCGGGGTAGATAATCAGGTGGTCTTCCCGGTGACCGAGAATAGCGTGCAGGTGAGGAAGAGTCGTCACACCGGCGATGTCCACTAGGTAGCTTTCCCGCAACCACTGGTGCTGTCGCGCTGACGCTGACACGTGTCCTTGCTCGGCCTGTAGAGAACACCTCTGAGTCGTCTCTCAGAAGCTGGTATGCCGATGAATTGCTTTCTGGGGGAGTTTCTGTCCAACTGCATTGACAGAAGTCCACCAGATGTGGCGGCACACGATTCTGAGATATGCCTTCGTCGAGAGGCGTGGTCTCCGTGTCGTCCTCAGCAAGGCCGGTAAGGTTGACTGGCGCTGTCCCTTTTAACAACATCGGTGCTGTCGTTGCTGCACATTTCTGTCTCTCATTGTTTATACATGGGAGAGATACCCATGGAGTATGCAGCTGCATGTTCTGGAAGTCGAGCGTGGTTTGCAGACCGATCAAGAGATCCAGACCAAGGATGCCCTCAGCTCTTATGTCAGCTACTACCAAGTCAACATGGCACAAGCAGGAGCCAAGCTGAAGTTCCATGGTTGCATGTCCTTTTATTTTCAGCCGAGATCCATCTGCTTGACGAACGATGCTTGTCACTGGTTCAAGTGGTGGCTTTCGCTCAGGTCTCATTCGCAGGTACATTCCTTCGGAGACATATGACTGTGATGCACCACTGTCTACCAGAAACATATCCTCCTGCCCATTCACGTTCAAATTCACGTACAGTCCTTTCTGGAACGTGGATGACAGAAGTGAAGCTGCAGAACTAGGTAGTGGCGGTTGAGATATCTCTGGTTCGGGTGCCTCTCTGGCTGGTGTGCACCCGTCGTCTGGAGGATTCGTACCCTCCTTGGATGTGTCCTCCTTGTTACCAGAAGGCTGACTGTCCTCCTTCTGTTCGCTTTTAGGGAGTGTCTCAGTCTTTGATGCCAAGTCGTTTCTCGGCACTGGCGCTGGTTGTTCCTTCTCCCTCTTCATGATGAGATCGCTGACTGCTTCGATCATGAGAGTGGTGCTATTTTCAGACACCCCCATGGATTTGTCAGCAGTGTCTTTATCCTTCACAGCCACATCTTGTTCTTCCTTCTGTGACAGCAAGACACGGTTATACTGCCGACGATCACTCTCCATCCGCAGAAAGGCTTCTGTGTTGAGAGCAGCTTGGATTGCCTCGTCGAGCGTACGAGGCTGAGCCCGGAAGAGGCCGATTCGGATATCCCGGTCAACTATTGCATCGAGAAAGTGACCTCGAGCCAATTTATCTTGGCCCGCTTCCTCGAATTCAGGATATGCCATGGATGTAAGCTCGCGAATACTCTGTCCAAGCTCCTGCAAACTTTCCTTCGGTCTGCGTCGTCTGGAACGCAGTTCTGCCAGGAATACTTCTGAATGCGAAACAGGTCCAAAGCGGTGCTTCAGGCGGTTCACGAGTTCTTGGTACGTCAACTGACGTCCCGTCTGCTGTGCTAGTACTTTGACAGCAGCTCCTTTCAAGCTGGCAGCCAAATATTGAAGAGCTTCCACTTCCGTCCAGCGGTTAACTCCAGCGCAAGCTTCGAAATGGCAAAGATAATCCAGCACAGGTCCTTTGCCATCATATCTGTCTGGTATGGCAGCCGGTTTGCTGGTTCCGTTGCCCTGAACATCATAATGACGTCTCTGGTCCCAGAGCTCTGTTCGACGTCGCTGGTTCAGGCCAAACTGGTGTGGCATTACATCTGGTTGTCCTCCAAATGTAACAGGCTGGTCACTTGTACGAGATGAATGCGCCTGCTGCATTGGAGTTTGATGCTGCTGCGGTAGTAGCTTTGCCGATGGCGGAGCTGACAACTCCACCTCTCTATTCGCATCTCCAAACAGCTGAGGTGACACCACTGGTGAGGGTGGCAGTGACGACTGGTTAGGGCGCCCTCCAAGTGTCATCGGTGAGCAGCGTAAGTTAGAAACCGAAGTTGGTGCTACTCCAGTTTGTTTGCGCACCGACTCTGACACCTGAGCAATCAAGTCGTCGATTTCGCTAATCTTGCTCTCCAGCAAAAGTGACAACTCCAACAATGGCGTTTCGCGTGCCATAATGAAAACACAGTTAACTACATTAATTCATACAAAAGTTACAAATAGGGATCCCACTCCTGACACCATGTGTGACGAACTCGCCTTCTCGTCGTGAATTAAGAGAGTGTATTTGACTGTCTGTACAAATGTCTCCGCGAGCCGTGTCAGGATGGCCGAGTAGGCGGGGTTCGTTTTGTTGCAGTTTACAACGATCCCTCTAAATTATTAAAACTACTAGTCTGTACGCTACCATGTATTATGTTGTGTCAGAAGCAGCTCACCAACATAAGCGGCACACATACCAAGTTCAGCATCACTTATGTATGTCATTCCCAAGCGTCACTTGTAGAGGATGTTAAATTGGTACACTTTTTTTGTTACCAACTTTTACTACCAACTCTTGCTACCAAGTTCTGCTACCAAGTTTTGTTACCAACTCTGCTACCAACTCAGTCACGCTAACGTGGAACACCTGTTACCAACTCTGCTACCAACTTTTGCTACCAACTCAGTCACGCTAACGTGGAACACCTTTCATAAATATATGGTGGCACAGGTATCGTTGATGGCACGGGGTAAAGTGCTGTATCGCACCGTTACCAACTTCCTCAGGCGGCGAGTGGAACTTGGATTGGGCACGGACTATGCGACAAGTCACATTACCATTATACCCGAAATCCAATGACGACGACTGGAACTTGGATTGGGCACGGACTATGCGACAAGTCACATTACCAATATACCCGAAATCCAACGGCTTGCTAGTTGGTCTTTCTCAGGAACGGTGCTCCATCTCAGGAACATGTACCACCACTCTGCACACCGCTGCTTGGTGATAGAATTCTCAAGAAGACACAATGGAGTAATCGGTTCAGCAACACATGTACAGTTTAATACACATAGAAGTGAACATGAACAACACATTTGAGTTTATCATACACGGGCTACTTGTTGCGGACTATGTCACACAACGACCACTTTATATGCCTCTCCTCCTATCGCGGAATGAGGAGGCAATCCCGCACGGCCGTAAGCGTTGCAGATATTCCCGCAGTAGTTATTCAAATTATTTACAATGATGGCGTGGTTATAAAATTCGTACAACAATTATACATTTTTGCAGTATCTCTTGCACATGGTTACTATAATTCTGCATGTATCTTCGGTCTAAACCGGAGTTGGTATTAAAATAATCCAAACTTGCCCATGACAAACAAGTAACCACATATGTAATAATAAATGTTAAAACTCATAAAGATGCACTACCACATTACAGCATTTGCCCAACGTTCCAATAGTGCCCCCTTTCTATGCTATAGGCACAATCGATCATAACAAATTATAATCGAAACGGTTAAATCGAATCGGTTCCACCGAATTTCGTTACAATATATATACATATAATTATATATATATATATATATATAATTATATATATATATATATATATATATAATTATTTATATGTATATATATATATATATATATATATATAATTATATATATATATATTGTGACGAACTCGCCTTCTCGTCGTGAATTAAGAGAGTGTATTTGACTGTTTGTACAAATGTCTCCGCGAGCCGTGTCAGGATGGCCGAGTAGGCGGGGTTCGTTTTGTTGCAGTTTACAACGATCCCTTTAAATCATTAAAACTACCAGTCTGTGTCTACCATGTAATATGTTGTGTCAGAAGCAGCTCACCAACACAAGCGGCACACATACAAAGTTCAGCATCACTTAGATAATGTCACTTCCAAACGTCAGTTGTAGATGGTGTTAAATTGGTACGTCTAGTTTGTTACCAACTTTTGCTACCAAGTTCTGCTACCAACTCTTGCTACCAAGTGCTGCTACCAACTGTTGCTACCAAGTTCTGCCATCAAGTTTTATTACCAACTCAGTCACGCTAACGTGGAACACCTTTCACAACCATATGGTGGCACAGGTATCGTTGATGGCACGGGGTAAAGTGCTATATCGCACCGTTACCAACATCTTCAGGCGACGACTGGAACTTGGATTGGGCACAGGGCATATGCGACAAGTCATATTACCACTATTCCCGAAATCCAACGGCGACGACTGGAACTTGGATTGGGCAGGGACTATGCGACAAGTCACATTACCACTACACCCGAAATCCAATGGCGACGACTGGAACTTGGATTGGGTACGGACTATGCGACAAGTCACATTACCAGTATACCCGATATCCAATGACTGTGCTAGTTGGTCTTCTCAGGAACGGCGCTCCAACTCAGGAATGAACCACCACTCTCCAATTTGTTGTAATGTGGTAGAACCCTCAAGAAGACAACAGTGTAGTCAGCATTTCGGGAACACATGTATAGTTTATTACACATAGAAGTGAACATGAACAACACATTGGAAATGTATCATACACGGGCTGCTTGTTGCGGACTGTCACACAACGGCCACTTTATATGCCTCTCCTCCTATCGCGGAATGAGGAGGCAATTCCGCACGGGCGTGAACGGGGTTGAAAATACCCGCAGTGGTCGTTCAAAATATTTACAATGTTGGCGAGGTTATCAAATTCGTACAACGATTATATATTTTAGCAGTATCTCTTGTACATGGTTACTATAATTCGGCATGTATCATCGGTCTAAACCGGAGTTGGTATTAAACTAATCCAAACTTGCCCATGACAAACAAGTAACCACATATCTAATAATAAATGTTAAAACGCATAATAATGCACTACCACATTACAGCATTTGCCAAACGTTCCAATAGTGCCCCCTTTCTATGCTATAGGCAAAATCGATCATAACGCATTATAATCGAAACGGTTAAATCGAATCGGTTCCACCGAATTTCGTTACAATATATATATATATATATATATATATATATATATGCGTGTGTGTGTGTTTGCATTATATGCAATTCAAAGAAAGACTTGTCTAAACTGAAGTCGATGACATAAGTAAGGAATGTTGTAGGAAAATCACACTTAAATAATAAAACTTAAGACAGAGAGCAATCCAAACAAAACGGCGTTGTGCAGTGATGTCATTTACTAGTCAGTTATCCTGGTCGTATCACGTTATGTGGCGTCACACTCACAGAAATCTGTCAAATGAGCTATTTGGTATATATCTCTATGTTTCCCTGACATTCTCAAAGCGTTAGAATTATTATTTCAGATTTCTCAATGAAAAATACATAAGTAGTAGCAAAATAAAATCGCTGCCAACTAAGATGCACAATAGAATATTGCAAACATATAGAGCATGATGGTCAATGGTGAAGTTTTAATTGAAGAATAAGTGCTGAAGAAATACGACGGAGACTAGCCTACTTAAAAGTATATATCATTTTGAAACCGGAATGTTTCTGTGGCTGAACATGGTCGAGTGTAAAAGGGAAAACCAGGAAAATAGTGTCTACATGAAGAAGAAAATGCGACACTGATGGTCATGAAACAATGTCATCGTCATAAATAGAGATAATTCAAGCGAAGTGGAATACTTTTTTTTGCTGAGTGTGCCCACCGAACCTCACGTTTAATGACTCGCCAATGTTTGATTTGTTTTGTCTGTAGTAGTGATATTGGTCTAATATTGCGTTTACAGTTCATCATTTATCATCATTAGATATAGAAATAATGAAAGGTGAACATTCCCCTTCCAACTAGTATAGGTCAGAGTAGGTATATAGCCTACATACTGCTTATCTGCCTTTCAACTATATGACGGTAAGTTTAAGGGATTTCGTTAGCCACAAGAAGGAGTATGATATTTAGTCAGATTTATTATACTTTCAACAACAACAACAACAACAACAACAACAACAACAAAAACAACAACAACAACAACAACAGCAACAACAACAACAACAACAACAACAACACCAACAAAATTATTTGCATACATGTGTGGCCAGTACATGTTGCCTGGCTTATGGTGGATCTCAGGCGCCATCTTATAGGCGCCATACAAAGCGCGGCAAACCTACATCATTGTCTATAGTGCTGTGTGTGTATTGTCTTGTTTAGTCGACTCTCGTGCAATTATATCCGCTTAACTCAAAATATCACAGATGTTGTACAGAAACAGTAACTGGTGTTTTGTTGGTCACAATATTGTCATACTGTCGTTCCCAAAGATGTTGCTTCCAATGATAATGAGTGTAGATATATCATAAATAATTATGCATGAAGACTGCCAAGAATGATAATGTTCTTGGATGACTCGATGGATGAGTTTCAGTCAATGAATGATTGAATGGATGGATGGATAAATGAATGAATGAATGACTGATTGACTGATTGAATGAATGAATGAATGAATGAATGAATGAATGAAGAATTAAGAACTTGTGTGGACCCCCATAACCATGAAGAGTGCATTATCACGTACCACTATATACATCGTTGTGGATAAACGAGCTTAATATCTCTAATGGGAATTATTCGTGCACGGTGTATCTCGAATATGTATATCGCTTGCAGGTTTTTATATACGCCATCGATTAGTGGGAGTTTTTCTTTATCATTCCTATTTTCCTTTCGTAAGGAACATATTGCGGTCAATAAGCTCTACTGGTTCCTTTGTTTTTGTCCTCGGATGAAAAGGATAAGAGGAGACTACAAACCCTAATGTGATATATATATATATATATATATATATATATATATATATATATTTATATATATATATATTTTTTTTTTTTTGGGGGGGGGAAACCTAAACCAAATAAAAACTGATGTCAATCGTATCGTGTCAAAATTGGGTCATGTTAATGTGGACGTATGAATACATACTCCGTATTTTGCCTAGATACATGGAAACATGTTCGAATCCGCAGTTTTGTTGTGTTCATTGCAAACGTGTGAGTTTGCATAGTACAAACACGGACGTCATTGTATCACGATTTTCCCCGCTTGATAAACATGACATGATATTTACATAATTACGCGCAAATACACAGAGTTAATCTAGAACATGTAGAACAGTATAACTACACTAAAGTTACATGTACTTTCTTTGGACAACACTTTCGATCGCCAGCGACGTCTTGGACAGCCATGTATTGTGTACTGCTGCCAGTCGTATAAGATGGCAACACTAAAAAGCCAACAGTCTATGATAATCAAATCTAATTGGTACCATGCTGCTTGCTATATGCTGTAACGGACGGTGCAGGGGGAAGTTGTGTCATCCAATTAAGTCAGTCACGCTAATGGCCTGATGATATTCTTCTGCCTCGTGGACTCGCACGATAAATTTGATGCATTGTGACCACCCTCATACAGAGAAGGCTTGCAGACCGTCTTCCGTTTCATGTCTGATTATTGAGGCGAACGTCCGATTTAATTTGAAGGACAAGTTTAATCTTAAAGGGATGGTATGGTACTGGTGGAGATGAAGATTGAGCTTTTGAATTTTTGCAAGATACTAAGAAACCACTTATGAAACGCTACAGAACATACCATTCTAAGATGAATTCAAAATTTATTTGATGAAACTCAGTTGTGAAATGGCTGAGATATCAAAAAACAAACACTAAGAGGTGGGTTCCACTTTTTATTAGTATCGCTTTGTTTTGGATATCTCAGCCATTTCAAATCCAATTGTCATCAAATAAACGCTGAATTCCTCTAGGAATTAACTACATGCTCTTTCATATTTCATAAGAGGTTTCTAATTATCTCACCAAAAAGGTTACAAACCTGAAACCAGGTCTCGACCAAAACTGTGTACCATCCCTTTAATATAGCCTACATGTAGATTGACAGAATGCAGCAATATCAGTAGAACGCATCAGTGAAAGTGTGAGGAAAGTCAAATAAACTTTTCAAGAATTATCTCTTTTTTTTAAATTCAGTGTCACCATCGCTGGATGATAAGACTACTACAACTTGTGACGTCACATGGGTAGAACTATTTAAGAAGAAAATGTATAGAAAATTCAACTTATTATCACTTTTCTCGCATAAAAAAGAAGAGCACTTGACTTGCCACTTTCAGAAGGCAGGGGGAATGATAATATCTTTAACATTCCTCGGTAACAAAACGAGAGAATGTGTAGGGCCTACTTTCTTCAAAAATGGCATTTTGTAGAATTCTCTGTATGTTTTTCTTATCGTTCTAATTTACGCATCTGACATCATATACGGTATAGTTGTCTTCTCAGCCAACAGATACTGCGCAGGAACTTATGAAATTCCTATAAATTTTGAACTGATTGTTCGATTTTCCTCACACTTTCACTGATGCGTTCTGCTGATATTTCTGCATTTACTCAATCCACATGAATGTAAAAATGAAGTTGTCCTTTAAAGAAGAAGAGGAAGAAGCATTTTTGCATCTTATCATTGGTATATATACAGTTGACTGACTTCTCCCCTTCCTTAGTGGTTAAGGTTGGAATGGGCTTATCGAATGATGAAGGGATGTCCATGTGTGCCCCAGTATCGAGAGACTTGTCTTGGCATAGGATCAAACGTTAATGCTGTTACATTCCGGCGTATAACGAGTATATAGATAGATCGTTTCCGCTGCGGGTACAGATCCTTATATGTTATAGAGCAAGAGGGCCAACACGTTCCTAGCTCCTCGGACAGTTGCTTGGTTTATCGATAAGACAACGCTGTAATTAGGCCTACAGATACGGCTGTCGTATCTCTCCCCTCCCCCTCTATTAACTCTATTGAAGTCCTGTGGTAATTTTCCTGTGCTCAGCTTAAACAGCTAAACTGTGACTAGTAAAAATAAATATAATGAATGAAAAGATACATCACCAAACCACAGAGATAGATAGGATTTGTTGGACTTGATTGGATACTTTTTTATTTGTGCTTCAGGGTCACAGAATATACACTCATTATATCTTGTTTTGTTTTTTGTTTTGTCGAAACCAGTCGTAAATGATTCAAACACATACCTCCCATGCAGGAACAAGTAAACAAAGAAACACACTGAACAGTGTGGTAATGTGCATTATATTCAAGGGCACTATAAGTGCACAAAAACAGGCACACATTTACACGTCCTTATGATGATATAAAATTAATACCATTGTATGCTCATCTGCTTGTCCACGTTATCATCTGTACCCCATTCTCCTCCTCAGCGCCCGCCTTCCCTTTCAGTCTTACTTTGCTAAAACCCCGCCACTACACAAAAGCAGTAAAATTCATATCAAATCTCCCCATTTCAATAATGTTCTGCCTGCACTAATAGGTAGAACGAAACGGGGAAAAAAGCGCCAGCTACAATGCGAAGTTTGATTAACGAGCACAAAATTCGGCTCCGCTGTAAGTCACTAGCGAGAAGTTGTTTAGTGTATGCAAATTCGGATGGGTATTGGGTTGCACGGGGGATGTGAAACGCGCTATTGATATCGAGAAATCCTTGGCCATGAATTATCTTCATGTCTTTTCTTGTTTCGTAGCTGTCTTAAAGCTGGCATTAAGATGCTATGGTCTTTTCGTATATCCGAATAGAGGGGGGGGGGGGGTAAGAATGATTAGAGGTTGGAGACAAAGACAAACAAAAAGACGGAGAGACTAATAGATAGATGGGAAAAGGTTGAATTTATTGAAATTAATCGAAGGCTGACCGAAAGATAAGATGTACAGAGAGAAAGGGAATGTGAGAGTTTCCTCTCTTTGATGTTTGAGGGGCTGACCTGGGATTTAGTATAAAGAGTGATTGGACGAGACTGAACCTCCGTTTTTTCTCTTTTTTTTGTCTACATCGCAGTCCCTGTTCACACTCGATTTTGCAAGTAGGAACAATCGGTGTGAAATGGTCAGTATACTTGTAATATCTGTCAAATTGATGAAATTCTCACGTCGAGTTGTGTTTATGGCAACTGATTGGCCAATTGCCCGACATCGTCGATGTAGGGCAGTGTGCCAATTAGCTGCAATAAAAACGACTTGATGCAAGAATTTCATTAATTTGACTAATTACGCAGTACCCGCTGCATGCTATAAAGATTAGAACTAGCACTGGTTGCCGTGTGGACGCTCGATGGTCTAGTAGATAAGACTCCCGTCTGGGGATCAGGAGGTTCGAATCCTGCTCGATTTTGTATGTCCATGATTTCTCTTGTCATGGCTACTACTAGACACTTGTTAGTTCAGTTGCGATATGACATCTTTTATCATAACTGGGCGTGGTGTGACGCTCATGTCCGTTGACTTTCCGGATACGGGCCGCTGTCTGTAATGGTTGATGATCCACAATAACTATTATCGTCAACCTAAATCTTCTTTCTATCTACATCACAGCCTGTGCCCTAGGTCCCCATTTTGCAAGTATAATGTATAAGAACAATCAGTGCGAAATAATCAGTATTATCTCCTATTATAACTTGCGCGATGTGACTATCCGGATAGGGGGATGGCGAGTAACTGATCAGTTTGATTGTTGTGTGAACATTATTTGCTTCAGAATGGTCTCATATTCAAGTAATGTGCAGTTTAATGTTTCCAGGTTAGCATACCTGGTCGGTGACGGGGCATTAATCTGCACATTACTTGAATATGAGACCGTTCTGAAGCAAATAATTTTCACACAACAGTAGATATATAATGTACTCTTAAATGAATCCCACAAGGATTGGAACAATCATCCATCAGCATTCCCACTGATTCCCACTGATCGGTTACTAGCCATCCCCTTTAATGATCCATAAAGATTGTCATCAAGCTGAATCTTCGCTTCTGTCTGCATCACATACCCTGTCCACACTCGATTTTGCAAGAAAGAACAATCAGTGCATAATGATAATCATGATCTCCTAAACTTGGCGCGATGTGACACTTTTGTCTATGAACATCCGGATAGGGGCCAATGTCTTTAATAATACACATTGTCGTCAGTTTTATTCGGTATCGTGAACTGCTTTGACCCTGATTGCAGTGTCGGCTATTAATCTTCAAATAGATGACTTTTTGCGAAAAGATGCAGAATTTCAAAGCAGCTGCTGAGACAGATACCACTCTTGTTAAGAAAACATGTGAGACTTTAAAATTTAGCATCTTTCTTATCTTAAATAGGATTTTGATGAAACGTCTATATACTTCTAATGATCTCACTATGTTCGTGACAGGTAACTTGAACATGGTACGAAGTGACATTTTAATCTACGTTTGAAGAACCTGAGGGTAGAACCTTTAATGCATTACACAATTCCCTTGACCTCTGACGCGTCAGATACACCTCTTCTTGTGTGATCAATCCACTTCAGGTTCGTCCGTGATATTCCGACGAGGGATGACCGTCGAGGAGGACTTTGAGAACTTCCTGAAGCAGCTCGGGGAGAGCATCTCGGAGGATGAGCTGAGGGCCTTGACGGCGGCTTGTCAGGATGTCATACCCAACGAGGCGAGGGACAAGATACAGAAACAGCGCGACCTCTTCGGCTATCTGCAGAAAATCAACCAGCTGAGTCAAGGTAAGAAGTATAGTCATAGAGATTTAAGGGCGTTTTAAGGATGTGGTACCAATGCCGTATCTAGGTGGGTATCTCATTGGCTCAGAGACGAGGTGGCAACCTAGTGGCACCCTGGTAGCGACCTGGTGGCGACCTGATGGCGACCTGGTGACGACCTGGTGGCAACCTGGTGGCAACATCTCTTAAAGTGCGGCCAAGTCACAGAGACCCATGGAGACCTACCGGCGACGATGTGATGGAGACGTCGTTGGGACGTCCCGAGATTGAGAAGGCGTCTTAGAGACGTCGCGGTGACGTTCCCGCTACTTCCGGGCAAATAAAGTTGTCACCTGAATTGTCTGGAGAAGTCTCGGAAGTCGCCTAGAATCGCCTCCTTCGTGAGAACGCAAACCATCTTTTGGTCGTACGAGTCGCGGAAGTCGCGGCAACGTCTCCACTATGAAGTGAGATGGGCCCTTAGTGAGCCGTCTGTTATTTTAGTGATTGTAATGTAGCCTTTTCTTGCCACGAATACGTTTTTAAAGGGAAGAAAGTGAGGGGGGATGCAACAGCCAACAGGTAAGCCGGTCTGCATTAAATATGAATTTCCATTGACGCTTTGCTGACGTAGTCATCATTCCGAATAATATTTTTTACATTAGTCAGTATAGGCACGTATTCCCAGATGTCGTTCTATTCAGTCTATAAGTTTTACCGAGAGTCACACATGAACAGTCATATTTAACAAAGTTATGTCTGTAGAAAATTCTAGCTGACAATAGCTACAATCCTTTCAAGTAAAGCGCATAAGAGAACAGCTGGGTTCTTTGCAAGGACAATAGAGTAAACATCTGAAAATATTTTTCGGCATTTCAAAAGTAACCCCCCCCCCCCCACTCGTGAGTGGGGGGGGGGGTTACTTTTGATCTAGCAAAACATCGGTTTAGCTTTAAATCCACCACTTCCTTCACAACTCATAATTTATCTTTTTCAAGGCGTGATGTTTTGCTATTAAGTAATGTTAAGACAGTTTCATCGTCAAAAGGTGGTCGCTGATATTGAACCTTCATCACTATTTTTACCATTATTAAGATGTCGTCAACACCATAATCACCGTCAATGCTTTACAAGCTACGTGGAGATCGGGATTGCCGATCGATGCGTTTGTATGTGTGTGTGTGTGTGTGTGTGCGTGTGTGTGTCTGTGTGTGTGAGTGTACGTGCGTTGTAATGTAAGTTGTGTTGTCTCGATTGAAAGCATCATCTATTTGCTTCTTTATTCGGAAATTAAATGCGTAAATCTGAAGGTGGAATTATTATAAACACATAAGTGTAGTATGGTAGCTATTGTCAACACCATTCTGAGCAAGATTATTTGTAGATCATCAGTGCATGAATCTGCGATGTGTGTGCTCATGCCATCCGTATTCTAGCTTGATGATCGCGTGACCATAAACGGAAAGCACAGTAGGAAAACAAAACAAAACAAAACAAAACAAAAACAAAATAAATCAACAGTAACAGGTGTTCTATACTACTAGCGCTGGATTTCGATACACGTTCTAATGAAACAGAAAAAAAGTATACTCATTTTACATGAAAGAGGCCCTTTAACAATGTGTGCGCAACATCAGTAGACAGTGTACATGCGTGTGTGAGAAAGTGACGTGTGTTTATGTGTGTTGGGGTGTGGGGCTTGCATTTTATGTGTGAATGTACGTGTTATGTCTTTATGCGATTGTGTGTTTGTGTGTGTATTGCGGTTAACAGGTGGTCGCGTGTAATCTAATACGTTGCTTTTATAATCCACGGTCAGAAGAGAAAAGAAAAGAAAAAAAAGAGAAAATAATAGAAATCGAAAAATCTGCGATGACTCATAGGTGGAGATATTTGCATTCCCTCCGAGGCAGCCTCGTCTACATACCCTCAGATTATGTTGCCAGAGCAAGCATCTGTGTGTGTGTGTGTGTGTGTGTGTGTGTGTGTGTGTGTGTGCATCTGTCTGTGTAAATTTTCTGTTCTATAAAAAGGTGTCAGACAAGGCAGCAAAGACAAAATCAATACTGCAGTTATTTGCATGGGGCAGAGGGGTTTTTCCTCAAAGGGACGGCCTACTGCCATGCTGGGGGAAAACCAAGTTCGCTAATTCAAAGGACAAGCCACACGGTTCGACATCGCTTTAAATTTTCAGACTGAGTGTTTGTTCGTGTGTATGCGTCTGTTTGTGTGTGTTTGTGTCTGAGGGTGTTTGCGTGTGTATATGTGTGTGTTGATTGTTGTGTGTGTGAGTGTGTGTGTTGATTGTTGTGTGTGTGAATGTGTGTGTGTGAGTGTGTGTAAGTGTGAATGTGCTTGTTCATTGACAAATTCTGAGCATTTGCATGATGATATACTAAAAATACTTCATAGTATTGTCTTATGAGAGAAAGTGGTAACGATCCTCAATAATATTATTGATGCCGTCGTTATGTATTAATGTTCGCCTGCAGGATTGTGTTGTCTTTACTATATACATCAGATTCTTTGTTGTAATATCATTGGTAGATGCACGTAGGTGCATCACACAGATGAAGCAAATGATCATAATACATTATGATGCAAACATAATGTTGTTTTTTTATATCAAATAATAGGGATGATGATTGTTGACTGAAATTAATCTTAAAGAGTAGTTCATTCAGAATGGCAGCTGTTGATTAACAGCAAAATATCTTTGCACTTAGTTTTGTGTACTGGACTAACGATAATCAAGCCAGCCAGTAAAGTAGCTCCCAATAGCTCTAGTCTTTAGTGGATGGGTTGTGACGTCCAATAAGCCTGACCGATGTGATATTTTGGTTCAATTTCAATGAACGCTTTATACAGTTTTGTTTATACAGTTTTGTTTTTGTAATAATCATTTCATTCTTTCTCTTCAAGCCAACATTGATAATTCGGGGTAGGGTGGATTTATCCCTTTACGACGGACATGTAGCTGTCGTGTGAAATTCGCATTGACTGACTGATTTCGAGAACTGTCATTTATCCACCGAGATTTATACTTCCGCTTGCCTCGCATCGCATGACTCATATTCATGTCCGAAACATTAATTTCAAAATTATCGAATCTTAAGAGGGATGCACTTGACCTTTAGTTAGTTGGCATAATGTTTCGACAAACAGTTTAGTGGTCACAGGAACGTGGTTAAAAGACTCTCAACTGAGAACATTTTCGTATTTTCGTTTCCTGGTGAGCGGATAAGAATGTGAAGAAAGTTCAATTATCAGGTCATTTTATATAATCTTCTTGCTCTTTTCTTTCCCACTATTATAGTCTATCTATGTATAATTTGTTGTTGTCCTCGATAGCAGTAACATATTGCCAGTCCTGTTCATTGTGCATCTAACGTCTTTCTTCATCTTGTCTTATTTTATTTCAGCAGTCTATCTTTTCCTATCGTTTCAGTATTTGTGGTGTAATTTGTCTTTGCCACATATTCTTCCGCATCATTATCTTCCTCGTAATATCATTCCTTTTCTGTATGTCTGTTAATATTCTTTTGTTTCATGCTGACAGACAATTTATGTTACCTGGAACACGCCTTAGAGAAGATCTGCAGACCGGATCTCGTTACCATGGTGATGGAATTCAGAGTCAACGTCCCCGCCAGCAAAGACCTTAGCAACGTTATAACGGGACCCGCCAGGAAATACAAAGGTATGGTATGACGTTCGCCTAGCAACCGTCTTGAAAGCGTAGTAGGGCAGCTTAATCGGGCATGATGGGACAGTAACCCGTTAGTGAGGAAATTGCTGTATTATAAATCAATTCGTAAATGAGGAAAAAAAAACAAAAACAACAAAGGCGTAGATTATGTGATCATAAAAGTTATCCAGCAGGGATAGCGAGTATGATAGATGACTGACTTTCATGAGGCGTGGGCGTAAACGTCCTTGCCCTTGTTTGTTTGTTTGTATTTCTTCTGACTTATTGGATCAAAAGGATATGTTGGGAATATTAAGTAGGAGAATATGGTTTTGATATGATATCATTTTCATGGAATATATTGCATTGTTTTAATGCATAACGTAATGCTTTAGAGCTCATTGCATGATATAACTTATCGTCAATGCAGCATGGTGATTATTGATAATGCCGCGCATGCATTCAGATGCCTCCATGCATAACGTTGACGTGTTAAAAAAAAAAAAAAAAAAAAAAAAAAACAACTTGCTATTATAAGTGAACTTTGACCCCTGCCTTAAGTGCCAAGGCGTGCTGGCATTCATGTAAAATGAATTTATTTCAAATGATTATCTCATGTCCTGTTGCTCTATCATAGACGGTATTCTGTATGCTTGAATACTATATTAAAGATAAAAGATAGTACATGTATATTATGATCAGGGAAGAAAATTTATTCCTCACTGTTTTAATCTTTGTGGTATTTATGTAGGAGTAGCCTACATTTGTATATTGTTGTGTGAAAATTGTTTGCCTCAAATCGGTCTCAATATTCCAGTAATCTGAAGTTCAATTTCTACAAGATAGCGTGGCTGGTCAGGCATTATACTGTCTGATCTGTAATGGCCTAAATTCGGTACTAGCGCAGTGAAATAGTTGACCAGTTTACCAACGTGAAATTCTAAGCTCAAGTCATGTTCTTTCGAAACAAAGATTTTTGTTTTCACTGACAACTAAGGAGCTTGAACGACTATATAGGCCTGAGACTTGCCCGACATATTATTTATAAGCAAGACCGAGAGCATGAAACTAGAGCTCCCGAGTATACTAAAATGCATTGGATATTATACGGGTGGGTGGAATATCGTTTCTACGAGGAACGCAACTGTGACAAACATAAATTTGAATACACGGGTACATAATATAAACGGATTCATTTCCTACTTAATGTTAGTGCGTGCTGGCGGGTATGTAAAAATTCATAACTGAGTCGTTCGCATCTATATAATCAAATACCCCTCTGGAAAGAGATCATATCTGCGAATGTATTCCCATGATGGAAAAAAAAAACGGGACAGACAGTTTCCACTTGTCATCAATCTGCCTGTCGCCACTGGCGAATATCAACAATCTTAACAGAGAAGATGGTTAGGTTCCAATGCAAGTTCAGGCAGTCAAAAATGATTAATTCGACCCGCTGATTTTACGTATTGGCCGACGAACTGGATTTTTCTCAAAACTTCTTGCTCAGGGATGACAACATGATAATAGTGACCAAACAAAAAAAAAATCACAAAATTGACGTCAGTATTTAAGGTTTTAAAGAGAAATGATTCTACGTAATGCTTTCTTTCAAATCTGCTAATTACACCCCCTCCGTCACTCTCTGGTCGAAGCCACGTGTTGAATACCCAATGAATGATATAGGAGCCTCCATTCTGTCCAAGTTTGACAAGATTTTGATTTCTCGAGTTTCAACATGGTGCCCTGGAGGTTTATTCATAGCCCACATCCATCTCCTATATGATGGATATTCCGTCATTGTTTCCCCGGCGCGGCGGTGGTGGATCGCGGAGAGAAATGAGGACCGAGAGGGTGGATGGGGGCGAAATGGAATTGGGGGGAGGAGGAGGGGAAGGGGGCTGGGGGATTCTGTAGTTGGTGTTTTCGGGACCCTACCCTGGATTCTCGGGCCGAGGTGCGTATTATATTGTGAAAACATTCACCTCTTGTCGATAAGTGCTGCATTTACAGTGTGCCACGAGAGGGTGTCTAATAATGATGGCAAGCCCAACCTATTAATTATGCAGGACACGACACTCACTTTTTTTCTGATGTCCCGTTCGAGCCACACACACACACACACACACACACACACACACACACAATCTTCGTATTCAAATTTTTGGTGGCCCTATAAAGAAATGTAGTGGACCTAAATAGAAGAAAATATAAAAATTCATTTTGAATTTTAGCTGCTAATGGAACCACCAAAAGATGATATTTTCTATTTGAAGTTTGGTGGCCCGACATCAATTTTCTGTTGCCCCGGTCGCCGGGTCACCGCCAATGTCGAGCCCAGTTTAATATGCAGTGGCGGATCCAGAGGGGGCGCACCGGGCGCGAGCCCCCTTTATTTTTTGTTAAAACAAAAGAAATAAAAAGATAAAATAGGTGGGCGCGTGCGCCCCCCCCCCCCCTTAATTTTGTGAAGGCGCCTCCCCTTTATGGAAATTCCTGGATCCGCCCCTGATATGGATAACCAAACCTTGTATATGATAATATGGATGATAGTTTTGTTACATGGGCGTTGACGAACTGGAATACAGAATGCAAATCTTTTTACCTATAAGGAGGTATTATAGAAACATAACCGTGATCAATATCCATGTTTTGATGTTATTTTGGTTAATGCGTATATAAGCGCACAGAAGCCTAAGAAGATACAGTTAATAAGGCCAAAAGAAAAAAAAAAAAAGGACGGTGAAACATTGTATGAAGCTATTACACCATTCACACGAAATATTGAAATCAATTGAAAACACGAGAGGAAAGTATAAGTTAAATGAACACACATCTCAAGAAGTATGCAATTTATATACTCGTCAGTACAAATAATATATATGGATAGTTGGATAAATGATAGCCATCAGTTATTTTCGAAATAAATGACATGTCGTACCTCGATACTGGTTACCATAATTTGTCACAGCTATCAAATGGCACAATGCATACTGCATATAGCCTTTAATCTAATAATGCAAAATAAATGAAGTGTCCGCGGGCCACCATCCACTGGGCGTATAGTGTTCTCTTTCGGATTGATATAATATGTGCATATTATAGCACATCTTGCAAACATGGGATGCTGTGCTGTGAACGTGTATTCATAACGTGAGGGGTTTTTTCCGCTATTATTATTGGGTATAAAAAGAGAACACGACACCCATTATTACCGCGGAGAAACTATTAATAAAATGCGACAACTCACACTGTAGAATACCGCACTTATGAATTTGCGCGCACTACAGTACAAGCGTCATGAGGCTTACGTCACTTCCTGTATTCAAAGTTGTGTAAGTGACCACAATTGATAACAAACTGTTTTTAATTCTGGCGAAGAATTGTTTATTCGAATAACACGACAGTCTGCATACTTCCATATAACATAGCATAAAAATAACGCCCGAAGGCGCCAGTGTGATACTTATGGTATAAGACCATTCTTTATGGTTGCTTAAACTCTTTAGAACGTAATATCACTTTTTTTCGACCACTAATATACATCGTGGCGTCTCAGATATTAACTTGTTGCCCTCATTACATAATTCATATATATATATATATATATATAGACTGCGAGAAGGGGTCTCGACCATTTACAGCACCAGTGTAGCTCCTTCATTATTTGTATACAGTGCGAAAAGAAGAGGAATATATATATATACATATATATATATATATATATATATATATATATATATATATGTCTGTATATATATATATACATCAAAATAAACCTTTTCGGTGATACCTCACGTTTTACATGACAAGAGATATTTTTCAAGTTATGATTAAAAATATCCCATATTTTTTTTCTATTTTCCTTTTTTTAGCAGCTGTAAATGGCAAGAATGGACTTAACTCATTTTATTATCAAAATATTCATAACATATGATATATATATATATATATATATATATATATATATGTATATATATATATATGTGTGTGTGTGTGTACAGTCTGAAGAAGAAATATCAGCTATATAGCTTTAGAATCTGATTTATGGGGTCAGAGATCACCACAATTAACTAATTTGATTTATTTTCTGGTCATGTTCCACAAGGTACAATCAAACATTTTCTCTTTTTTTTCTTTCTTTCTTTTTTTGTAATGGATAGATATGAAGTGGAAAAGTGGTCATCGGTCAACGTAACTGGATCTCATCAAAATGTAAATGAAGCGCCATAATCTATCTATAGACGAGGTGTCGTGACGTCAAGTGACGCTTTGCCTGAGGGGTAAAAACAAATCACTTATGATAATAATTATACAATGACACATGAATGAATGCAATATCATACGGTACGTTGTGCATAATTGTATCTCCCTTTGTCTCTTTCCCCTCCTCCTCTTCTTCTTCCTTCTCATCCTCTTCCTCCTCCTCCTCCTCCTCCTTCTTCTTCTTGTGCAATCTGCAGAAATGAACAAGGACACGGGACAGGTGCCTGACGATATCTTGGAAGGTTTAGCAAAGATACAGCTGGCCGCCCCTCCGTCCAACGCGGAGAGACGAAAAGGGCGGGAAACCAGATGAGCAGACGACGCGGAGAAACGATCTATCGACGTTAAGATGATGAAATCGTCACCAACCCTGTTCTTGTCTTTGTTTCCTTTTGTATAGCATAATATCTTACAAAGACAGGCGTGATTTTATGTGTCTGATGTAATGCACACACTTTTCTCTCTTGCCTTCACTATTTCAATATGTCGTAATGCTGTTCATGGTTGATTTTATTTCCAGTGAGTATATTTGCCATTTCTTGCGCTCTTTCAGCGATAACATTCTTTTCATCATATCCGTCTAGCCAAGCGATGCGCTTGATCAGCTGGTAATCTGAACCGACAGAATTAGATTACTGGTGTGTCTGAATTAGCGACTTGTGTAAAGGCTACTATATGAGGCTCTCCTCTGATATTTGACAGGGGCGATTGGAGTAGGTGTACGTGTTGCAATTTAGGCTTCCCTTGTCGCTGTGACGCGCTCATTCCACGTGTAACAGTGTTGTACGGATGAAAAAAAAAAACCCTGTGCTCCCAAATTGCACGCATGCATGGCGGCTTGACGCTAGTGGCGCCAGCACTTCGAATGCTCTTACCTCCACATGCTCGTGCATAATTTATTCCATGCCAAGCCATTGTCAGGCAGACTACCGGCAGGTTAGATAGAATGACTTGACGTTTTGTGCGGAGATTGTTGATTTCAGCAGCTTATTGGTTTGACACACACACACACACACACGCACACACACACTCACACACACACACGCACACACAAACGCACACACTCATACATACACACTCTCTCTCCTCTCTCGCTCTCAGGTCCTCCTATATTACTTCCCTACTCTAAACACTAAACGTAGTAATGAGCGGCTACTTCACGCAGAAGGCATTTGGGATCTAGCACCTAGAAACGAGCTCATCGCAGGCTCCTAGTTCCCTCGCATGAAACAAAAAGTAAAAGAAATGCATGTTCACTCTGACGAAAAAATTAATCATAAACTGTTCTAGGTCGTTTCGTCCATGATAGAGTTACTCGATCTGATTAGCCTGTTGAGGGCAGTCTTGATTTTGGTTATTTCCCTTATGATTCTGTGAATTCTCATTTATCGCTTCATGTGGTTGGACTTCGAATTTTTAATTTGCTGTCAAAGGAACGAAAAGAAAACCCCAAAGTGACGCATATCTCATACTTTAAAAGACTGGGAATTCTTTAAAGAAAAAAAAAGCGGGCAGGTACTTGGGTTACTTCAGTTGAGAGTGGACGGTCTCTGTCTGTCTGTCTGTCTGTCTGTCTGTCTGTCTGTCTGTCTCTTTGTCTCTCCCCCTCCCTCTCGCCCCCTCTCTCTCTTATCCACAAAATATTGTATGTCATGATTGTTATGTTCGTACATATATCAAAAGTGTATGGACTCCATTGTGAATCTCATACTTCCATATCCTTCAATTTTGTTTTGTTGTCGATTTCAGCAGTTAGGCCTATTCTGCTGTCTTCACTGTGATGACTCTCATTAGTACACAATGTATTCATTTTATCCGTATCCATGAAAGATGTACTCAATCTGATTAATCCGTTGAGGACGAGCTGATTTTGACATATCGCACACGTTTTACGTTTCCCGTTACATAGACACCTGCTCGAGTACAAAATACTTGAGACTTTATAGTCTTCGACGGGTTATACAGCTGCGGGTTATATGGTCTCTCTATTTCAGAGGCTGAACAATATTGTGAATCGTCTGCTTATTTTTTGTGATTACCTTGAGACGATGTGAATTTATGAAAAGAAGAGAATGATATCGTAAGCGAGTTTTTAAATTGCCGATATTGAAAACAAAAATTTAAGATTTCGATAATCTTAGTAATGTATTAGCTCTATTATATTCACTTACAGAACTGACTTTAGCCGACTATAATATCGATCACTCCTCTTTTATATACGAGGTTCAATTAATGCTCAGTCACCCAAACCATACTATTATTACTTCATTCTCTAAATCGTATCGCTATTCATCATTATTATTATCACCCTCATTATGACGATCATCCACCGCCGTCATTCTCGGTCTGTACTGGCTGGAGTATAATGATGATGGTTTGCTAAGATTTAAAGGACAAGTTCACCTTCATAAACATAAGGATTGAGAAAATGCAACAATATTAGTAGAACACATCAGTGAAAGTTTGAGGAAAATTGGACAATCGTATGAATTTTTTAAATTTTTGTGTTGGAACCGCTGGATGAGGAGACTACTACAGCTTGTGAGTCATATGCGTACAACAGTATAAAGAAAATATAAAAGAAAATTCAACATATTTTCACTTTTGCCGCATAATAAAAGAGCAATTGACTTGCCTCTTTCTAAAGGCAGGGGGAATAATATTACCCATAACATTTATCGGTAACGAGTCAGGGGAATGTGTACTTTTTTCAAAAGATGGAATTTTGTGAAATTCTCTTTATATTTTCCTATTTTATATTGTTGTACGCATGTGACATCTAAGTTATTCATACACTGCAGTAGTCTTCTCATCCAGCGGGTACTACACAAAAACTTCAAAAATTCATAACTTTTGAACGGATTGTCTAATTTTCCTCAAACTTTCAATGATGTGTTCTACTAATATTGCTACATTCTCTCAATGCTTATGTTTATGAAGGTGAACTTGTCCTTTAAGACGGTGGTGGTAAGCTGCGGCAGCAGGCGTGGATATTGTTGTGGCGCCAGTTTATCCCCTCGACACGCTCAAAAAGCTCTTGGCGGGAGAGTAAAGTTGCATCCGATTATTGTTATGCACACCTTCCCGAGGTGCTTCTCGAGTACCCAGGCCGCTCGTGATGACCGGCCGTCATCACCTCGGCGTGAAAACATTATTAATAGCTCACCCACGGCTGTATGCCATTATAATATTTTCATCTCCGTAATGCGATGTCACCCCTAGACAATTTTCTTCTTGAGGCACCCTCAGCGGGCATAATAATTACCACGTGGCATGGGATGGCAAGTCATGCGTCGTTATGTTGATAGTACCAGCCATATATACAGTTTACATGGTTTATTTAACTCAAGAAAGGATGGGTGGTTGTGAAACCAAAATCACTTATCGCAGCTAGTAGCTTGTATGCATGTATGCTCGCGTATTATGAATGTGTGTGTGTGTGTGTTTGTTGGTTTGTCTTTGAAAGGTGGCATCTTGTTTTCGCTTCATTATCGTATAGACATGGTTGCGTCTCCAACGCTTGGAAATATCTCTTGGAGCTGAGTTGCAAACGTTCTTTAAACAAATTGGTGGTCCAATTCTAATAAAAACTGCCGATCGTTACTGAGTGCGTGTTAAATAGACGGGGAACACTCAAGAATACTCAGATTTTGGAAAGGATGCTGACACTATCGAAACATTTACGAGCTGGTACATAGTAGAAAACCGTTACCGACACGAATATTGTACACTGTCTGATGTGGAATAAGAATTGATGTGGTAAATACGATCACTAACTTGAAGGTTTTCATGCACTAGAAGAATTTATCGATCTAGTTTAAACCGCGGTTTTCATGACCTTATTCTGTAACACAATTTTCATATACAAGAATACACTGTTTGCATGTCGGATATTGTCATTGTCTTTATAAACTATAGGAAGCGTATATGACTGATGCAAACACTCGAACGACTGGTAATTCCGTAAAGTGACGTATAAAAGGAATGGATTATGTCTTTACACACTATCTTCTTTATGTTCGAAATGGATCCATCATATAACAGCGTGCTGAATAGGCATAAGCTAAGGGTTTCGAAGAAAAAACAAACACGATACAAGTGCACATAAAACGACTACAATATTTTTTGTGGAACAACTTAGGCCTACGCATAAAACAAAAAATGTAAAAGTCATAGCAAGTTTTCTTTCTTGTCAATATTAGGAATGTATGAGACGTTTTACTCGTGCCATGTGAGGTGAATAAAGAAAAAGAAAAGAACAAGACAACTTATAGCGCAAGCCATTGGTATTGTAATCTTCCATTATGATAGAGCATGCGACCCTCGCCACAAGGCCATAACCGTATCCTCAATCGAGGAATTCTCAACTTCAATTTCATAGTCTCCTTATTGTTTTGCTCTTCCAAAAGATCATAAGATTTTGCACACTATGTTATGATTGTAACCATTTGAGAGTGTATCAATCATTTGTTTTCAAAGTATTTTTTCCGTTTTTTTTTCCTTTGCACGTACACTTTACAAGGGTTTTTTCTTTGTTTTGTTTTGTACTTTAATAACTTTCTGTAGAATACCTAAGTTAACCATCTTCGTTTCCCATACGTCACTGTATTCTTGCTAATACAAGAATGAACATTTTTTAACGATGGCACTCTTGACATTGAAATTAGGAAATGTTTCGTGTCGGTGTGTGCCGTCCAGCCGTCGAGGGGTCGCTTGAGTGGCTGGAGTGTAAAATGGCGTGCTGCAAACGCTGCACAAGTTTGCCCCTGTCATGAAGTCACCGCTAGGTGGCGTCTTACTGCATGGAGCCGTTGAGCACATGGATTTGAGTGACTGAGATGTCGAGGAAAACACAGGCCAATCGTAGAATCCAGTTTGTTCGCCTTCTAATTCTATCCCCCTCCCCCGATTCTGTCAGTTCTTCCTCCCTTCTTTCTCTCTATCAAAATGTACTCTTATTTTACTATATTTTCTCTTTTTCTGTCACTCTTTTATCTTTCTCTCCGTCTCCCAATCGTCTTTCACATCTCTTGTTTTCTAATACACGAGCAGATTATGAAAGTAATTCCACTTATATCCTTCGCTTTACAAAACGAATAGCAGAATGAGTAGGGAGAGAGAAATAGTCAGAGTGATACACATAATATATTGAGTGCAATCATAAGCTGCCATGAGCTGCTAAAAACGCATAGAGAGCACGGAAAGATCCTTTCTTTTTTAGTCCTTTATACTTCATTTCAAATTATCTAATTATGATATCGTCGGCACAGCCTGCCGCTGCCAGTATAGTCGCATCACTAACTCGCCGGCGCATATTTTGAGCGCTTATTGCTAGTATTTAGTTGTAGATCAGCTGTGCGTCAAATCTGTCTAACAAGCGTTAATAATGTGCACACACATTCACTGCATGCTTGATCACGTCATCATGTACGCTCCAGTTTTCAGTGTGAAACGTTTGTAATTTCCATGCAGGGGATGTTTTATTTGATGAATAATGTGGATGGTACAGTGTAATTACGATTTCCAAATAGTGGTCCTGAGATTGTTAAATTGCTTATGCTAATATTCTTGCACTTGAAAAATATTGAAGGTACTGTCATTATGAGGATTAATTGTATGTATTTATAATGTAAATGAACACATGACCTGCCTATTACGAAGAGACTGTATTATAAATATGAGTGTGTGATTCCAACCAATGATTAATCTGACTAATTACAGTCCTACTCTTACTATGCCTTGTTATGACTATCTGTATCAATGTGTGTGTTGACGAACATTTATTTGAATTATTGGCGTAAATGATAAACAGTTTTGTATCTGACTGTTCTAGTGGTTGTGTAATATGTCCAGTAAATACTTTTTTTTGTTGGTATTGGTTTATAAGATAATGATATGAATAAGTTTGGAAAGCTAAGTGGAATGCTTTGCACTCTGCAGTCTTGTTTTCTCCGTTTTTTGAATCGTTTGTGTGTTTTCGATTTAGTTCTGTAATCGTTCGATTCGATGCCTTTAAGACTTGCGTATTCCGTCGTAAGAATGATTTTTTTTTTCTTCCTTAGATAAGATTACTCTTGCCTATCTTCGTGGAGTGGAATCTACCTTAACGAAAAAAGAAAAAATGACACTCGTAGAGTATACAAATCTATGAAAAAATATCACACTGAATATAATATTGTCAGTATACAATGATACTATTATACAGGGCTCGACATTAGCAATTGTCCAGGATCACTAAAAATCGATGTCGGGCCACCAAATTTCGAAAGGGTTATCTTTTGGTGGCGCGATCGGACAACTATATAGGACGGACGGATATCCTTATTATACGTTTGCTCTTATTTCTGACCACTACATTTCTTTTTCGGGCCACCGAAATTTCAGATTAAAGATTTTAGTAACCCAACCGGGCCACCAGAGAAAAATGTTAATGTCGAGCCCTGTATTGTGTTCTGCAAAACATAAAGATGTTATATTCAATATTACATAGTGCATGTGGGCCAGAATTTGCTAACAATGCATGTCAGGCATATTATGCACGGCCCATTTTCTAATTTTTCTGAAGACCATTCTTGATATAACTAATTTGTTCTGCCTTACAGCTAGTTTTGAACTTCGGTGTGCTTGGCACTTGTCATAATATAGTGAAAGAAAAAAAAGAATGATGTACTTATGTGTTATACATCCAGTCGCATGCTTAGTCGTATACGAGATTTTCATACCCATCTATAGTTTTCCTTAAATGAGATGAATAATTCAAAATATTGTGATGTGTATTCCAAAAAAGTCAAAAGATTGCTAAATTTATTTGCTAGATAATGTTATACACATGTTAACACGTTGTGCACCTAACACTTCACAATAAATGTGTGTGCCAATGAAACGAACAACAACAAAGAAATGAAACTGGAAATAAAACGATGACTAAACAGTCCTCAGGTACTAAAGAAAATAATAATGCATATTATATAACAATTACTTTGCGTTCGAATCCGTATATTAAAAAAAATGATAGTGTATTCAATCGAATAGTCCGTGATGTAGACTAGTTGTTTACAGTAGGTAAGTCTTCTTCCTATTTATGCTATAATGGAAACATTTATGTTTACTTGATGTTTTTTCACGTGCATTTAGTGACAGATTGGAAACATCCGTTGTGGATGAAATCCCCAGGTTGAAAATCGACTCTCTAGAGTTATTTCAACTAATTGATGTTTATACTGTCAATGCTTTTGGCTATAATAATCATTGGCTGCGAGGTATAGCCGTGAATCCATCAACACATTTTTTTTTTAAAGCTTGAGCAACGTTAAATTTATCAATTTAGAAAAAAGGAAAAGCCCAAGACAACTATTTATGTGGTTTTGCGATCAAAATCTAATATGTCATATTTCTCTTAAACCGGCATTAGGGTCTATCTTCATCAAATATGACAACATAAGAAAGCCTGATTAATTATCTTAAAGATGACACCTCACTTGCTATGACTGGGACCGTTCCCAGAATGTGCAAAACAGCTGAGTATGGGGACATATAAAAAGTGAAAAGTTGTAACAATTCTGGTGTTGATAATGACTATTTCGATTAAAAAGGGCTACTGGCGAATTAAGGCCAATTAATCCGGCTTTCTTGTGACGTCACATTTGAATGAAAATGATGTAGTTTTAAGAGAAAATAATGTGATACATCAAACTGGAATTGCAGGAGGTTTTGAGAGGTTTATAACCTATGAGGGTCTTTACCGTTTTTGTGTGCTCCCCTTTGACTACCTGTTGGCACAGAAAACCCCTATTGCATTTTCCCCACCATCTAAATATAATCCCTGTTATAATATGGCACGGAAAGGGGTTAGGACATTGTGTTATATATTGACAATATCATTGTTCGTGTAGTTGACAAATTAGGAATGTCATTGTTTGATTGGAGGCATGGCAAAAACTGAGTAGATAATAATTGCACTGCTTATGAAATTGCATGGCTTGATTATGCTTATTGATACAAACAAAACAAAACAAAACAAAGCAAAACAAAACAAAACAAAACAAACAAAAAAGAACACTGTTTTCCTAACGTGTTCTTTGGATATATTTGCAATTGGCGATGGTTGATGTTTGCGCAATATAATTAGCATATTAACTGTTTTTGCTTCTGATATTAAAGTCCCCTCGACGTCAGCATGTATGAAAAATCATTTAATATTTACAAATGTGCAATCACTTTTCAAACGCTGCGTATGCCGAGGTGTTTCGAAATAAAAACACCGTGTTATCTTGGACAAATCAGTAGCCCCAACGGAATTTATTTCAAAATGCCTCTTATATGAATTTTACGGTTCAAACAGTCTAACGTGATGTTCGCGAGCTCTATGACATCACACAGGAGTGAATGCCGGACTTTCGCTTTTCGTAAAGGACAGTGACCTGTACAACTTAGTGTAGTGTAAACAGTTTACTCGCTTAAGAAAAAGAAAAAGAAGTTTAGGTAATCGCTATGATAGGATATTTATTTATACTTTTTTGTATTGATATTTGTTTTATTGTATATACCTATTGATGTATGAAACACTTCCACATTAAACATTCACAGTGAATACATTATGATCAAGAAATTTACGTGTTTGACATCAATTCCTTGCCTCCCTTATCTTGTTTCTGTGGCTGTTCAGAGTACAAGTCAGTCACGTCAGTGCGGCTAAGTTAGTTCTTCAACATTAAAATACATCATAAATTTCGCCATTCACTGCATATCGGTTAACAGCAGTACAGGCTGTACACAGGGTGTGCAGTGCTGTGAAGTGTGCGTTGTGTTGTGACGATGCTGATCTATAGAACATGTTCAAGGTATGTTGGTGTGATATGAGAATTGATGCAGGTTCTCCTCTTTCTGCATCATAACAATAGTATATGAAGAGTTTAATCGCAAAATGAGCTAAGCGAAATTTGTCAACATTTCAAAGTAAGCCCATAATCAGATAGAGCAAAATGAAACCTTAATTCCCAGTAATACTTCACTTGCAACCTAACAAGGAATATTCTAGAAGTTGTGATTAAAAGTATCCTGTATTTTCGTATTATTTTCTTTGTATTTAAGCAACTTTTATCACAAATATCTCAACTTAGCAAGAATGGAGTTAGCTTGTTTTGCGATAAAACTCTTCATATTTGAAACAAGAGTCATCGCAGAGATCTCATTCTAATGATGACAAGGTTATCATTTCATTAGTTTGATCGCATGATAGCATTATATGAGTGCCATTTTTATGCAAGCATTTTTAAAATTGAATCAATCAGCATAGAAAGAGAGAGAGAGAGAGAGAGCAAAATAGAATCTTTCCAGCTATACCTCAATTGTGTTAACAAGGGATATTCTTGAAGTTACAGGGGTGGTATAGTTTTGGTTGAGATGGGGGATTCAGATTTTGAAATATTTTGCGAGATAGTTATAAACCACTTCTAAGAGGAAATCTAGGAGTAATTCAAAGTTTATTTGACGAAAGTTAGTTTCGAAATGGCTGAGATATCCAAAAACAGAGTAAAACAAAAGGGTCCTTATGAAAGGTGGGTTCCATCTGTTAATAGGACCTCTTTGTTTTGGATATAATATTATCAGCCATTTCAAAGCCAAGTCGAATAAACTTTGAATTCCTCTTTGAATTATAGGCTCTTTCATAAGAGGTTTCTCATTATCTCACAAAAAAGTTGGAAACCTGAAGCCCCATCTCAACCAAAACTATACCATCACTTTAAATTTAAAAGTTCCAGAAATTTTCTTATCATTTGCATAGTTTTCTATCAGATTTGATTTTAGATATCTCAAATAATTAACAAGAATGGAGTTGATTCTCCATTTCTTCATCAATGTTTCCCCAGGGCGTTTATTCGTTAATAGGATTGTCAAGCTGGCTTGTTCCCTCGTGGAGTCCAATTTGAGACGACACATTGGAGATTGACGTGTGGCGTCTACAAGTAAAGCGTATTTTAGATGCACACCTTGAAGGGATGGTACTCTTTAAAAAAATCGAGTGAAAATTTTCACTCTAAAAAGAGTGAATACAAAAAAGAGTGAATTTCGAGTGAAATTGGAGTGAATTTTGAGTGAAAATGCTCATTTTCACTCATTTTTGACGTCAGGGATCACTCCAAAATCTTCGAGTGATCCCTGACGTCAAAATGAGAAAATGAGCATTTTCACTCAAAATCACAATTTCACTCGAAATTCAATTCACTCTTTTTAGAGTGAAAATTTTCACTCGATTTTTTTTTAGAGAGATAGTATCGGTAGAGATGAGGTCCGGGCTTTTAACTTTTTGCGAGATACTAAGAAAGTACTTATAAAATAGTACAGAGCATACCATTCTGAGAGGAATTCAAAGTTTATTTGATGAAAATTGGATTTTGGAATGGCCGCGACATCCAAAAACAAAGTAAAACAAAGTGATCGTAATAAACGGTGGGTTCCCCCTTTTATTAGAATTGCTCTGTTTTGGATATCTCAGTCATTTCAAAACCAATTTTCATAAAGTAAACATTGAGTTCCTCTTGGAATTACATGCTCTTTCATATTTTATGAGAGGTTTCTCATTAAAAAATGTTTCTTACCAAAAATTTTAGAAACCTGAATTTTGGTCTCAACCAAAACTATACAATCACTTTAACAATATGAAGCATTGCGTGCCAAGTACAATGTACACTAAAAGAAGCATGTGTATGCAGATTGAGTGAATGCAGAAATATTAATACGACAAATCAGTGAAGTATGAGGAAAATCAAAAGATATTTGAATTTTCAAAGAAACACCATCTCAGGATCAGAAGACTATAACATTCAACAGTTCATGATGTCACAGTCGGACGAGGATATTAAAAAGTTCTGATGAGAATTCCACAAAAAATGTTCTTTTTTTTTTAAATGAAAAGTATACAGACATTCCTTCTACTTGTTATATACTGACCCATTATGTTGATTGTAGTAGTGTATTCCCCCTGCTTTTCGAAAGAGGTATAAAGCCAGGTGCTCCTTCATTATACTTGAGGGGCCCACATTCTACAAGCATTGTCTTTTTAGTGGGTCCCTCCATTTTTCGATGTCTTACGTATTATATCGTCTTTATCACTTCAGTCAATTTTCATTACAACGTATTTCTTATCCCAAGGTTCCTCGATTATATTTTTCTCAATTTACTTTGTTTTGACTATGCAACCTTATTCTCTGTTACCAAAGAAAGTGAAATGTTTATGTTCTTTTCGAAAAATGAAATAAAGCATGAACTGAAATGAATTGAAAATTATAGTGAATATAACAATGTTGAATTCTCTGTCGGGATGTTTTCTCATATCGTGATCCAAATCGAAATGTGACGTCACGATACTGGCTGTATACTAGTAGTCTCCTTATCCTGCGATGATGACACGGAAACTCTAAAAATTCATAAAGTTTGAACGAATTTTTCTCAAACTTTGCTTGTGCATAATTTCTGCATTTATTGCACTCAATCCACAAAATGATTTAGGTTCATGTATTCAGAGCGTGCGTGTATTAAAGCAAGTGTAATATTTAGGATGATGCGTGTGCATTAGAATGTGTACTGTATGTGCGAAGTTTTTGTGTGAATGTGTGCGTTTGTAATTATTTGTATGTACGTATATGTATGTATGTTTATGTATAATGTGTAGGTCACTGTAGGCTCTATCTGTTTGTATATGTGTGTGTTTGCGTGTGCACGTAATAGTGTGACTATAATCAACATGTATGTATCATGTAATTAAGTACTCTTTTTTTATGCCACGCCATTCATCATTGTTCATTATGACACAGTTTTACAGGTCCATATACAACATGACAAAGGAACACACACACGCACACAACAACAACAACAACAACCAAAAAACCCCAACAAACACTAACACCAATTTAGCCCCCCCCCCATACTAGTATAAATGAAAGTTTGTGTGTTAACATTTCACTCTTCTTCTTCTTCTTCTTCTTTTTCTTGTTTCGAAGAAAGCATTTAGCGAGTGCATTATAGTAGGCCTATTGATTTCACGCAAGATATTCAGACAGTGTATACTCATGTCGCTTTTAGAATATAATGTGGAATGTGAATAACTTTTATTTCATTTAATTTCATTTCAAAATGTGCATATGCCCAATGCGTTTTTTAATATATTTTGCAATGGCGCCACCTCTTGTGTTTGCGGATGTGGTGACGACGCTATGCAGCTCTACCATGTACCAATGCACCTGTGCATCCAGTCGCATCCTATTACCCATGCACGGATTGCCACCAACGCAGCAGGAAACTCAACCGCTCGATACGCGTCACTGGTTACCTCCATCGAGAAGCCCTTCCAACAGTCCGACACCTTCTGTTTGGTGTGTGTGTGCCAGAACCGAGCATCCATCCAGTGATCGAGAGAGACAAAAGTTCAACCCTCTGTGATTCAACTGCTTTCTCTCGTCAAAAGCGGTGAGTATGACTAAATATTGAAAGTCCCGAAAATTCCCATGAAGTATCGTGGGTTATTTTGTGACAGCCGTTTCGCATTTCTGATGTACCGGGACCGTAGATCTACTTTCTTTCAAGTTAGCAAGTGCCAAGTGAAGTAGCAAGTAGCAACAGACCAACTTGTCGCCCAGTCGGTTAATGTCGCATTATTTTAGTCTGTCCATCAATCCATTATCATCGTCATCATCATCATCATCATCATCATCATCATCATCATCATCATCATCATCTGTAGCTTCTTCCTTCGTTTCCTTAAGCTACATGATGAGGTTAATCGGAATGCATCGCACGCACTCGGTTGTAATGAAAACTTAGCAACATTCGATCATTAAGTTAACAGTCCAGTTTATTAATAATTGGGTATTATCCAGAGCTACCAAGTCTCACGCATTCTGCGTGAGACTCAAGCATTTAGGGGCCGTCTCACGATCTCACGCATGGCACCCATTTTTCTCACGCAACGGGCGAAGTCTGCAACTTTGGCCTATAATAATGAGCATAGCTCAAAAGATTAAAGTGATAGTTGCGATTGAAGGTACATTTCCCTTTTGTCTTTCAAAATAAGTAAAAAATGGTCACTTAAGTATGCACCTGATCGCACCATTAAGAGCTAAAAATTGAAAAAGCTCCCTACTGTGGGAGGCCACAGGGGAGAAAAACCCCTCCCACACCCTCGCTCGCTGGCACATTCGCGCGCCGAGATGCCGAGCGATGCCGAGTCATGAAAATCTCACTCATAAAATTTTTTTGAACGTGGCATCCCTGTATTATCACTGTTGAGTATGGCAAAACATCAGTCAAACATCATATAGCATACAATGTATGTTGAGTCGGGCGTAATCATGTGTAAAGGAAAGATTTGAGTGTAGAAAAGCGTAGAGTGTTGTTGACTCAGAGTGTCGGTGACGGTGTAGATAACGTAGAGTGTTTTAAACGAAGAGTGGTTCACTGAAATGCAATAGACATGTATACAGTCATGATGAGGATAATGATAAAGAATTACTAATCAATGATTAACTACATTACTTATATATTCAATATGAACACTATTAAACTGAAGACATACGTATATATCATACTTGTTATACTGCATCATAATGTATACTTCATCTTGTATTTGATCCTCAACTATATCGGTACTAACTTTCATCTGAATACAACAGCTTAAACTACTGTGTGAACAAGCCCTCACTTCTCAGAAGGCCGTCCCCATGGCAACGCTATCAATTCTTGTCACTACGAGAATATAGAGCAGTGCAAGCGCACCGTGAAACAAAGGACCTACTGGTACAATCTCTAACCCTAAACACAATAAGTATGGAACACACAAATAAGTCAAGAGAGGCTACAAATTCTGCCTTTTTCTGAACTTACCTTCAACATTAAACACAGTGTTAATACATTATACAGTAGTGAATGCTTAGGTAGATATTTCCTCCTTCTTCTACACAATCATCACACAGCAGCATTACCTTTACAACAGGAAACTTTGATATACAGTTCTCAACTGATCTGTCTCTCCCTGTCTCTCCCAGCTCTCTCTCTCCCTCTCTGACTCTCACACACACACAAACACACACACACACACACTCTCTCTCTCTTTCTATCTCTCTCTCTCTCCGTAGAGTGCATCTCTTATGGGTCATCTACGTATTGGGTGTGTATTGTACTTGACCATATGTACACAATGTTTGCCAAACTTTCCCAAGGCTAGGAAGTTTCTCAACTTTCTTGGGTCTATGTCTAATAAATGACAGTTGTATACATGATTATACATTACACACAAATGCAAGCATTGAATATAAAAAATCTATAGTGAAATATTTGACATACCAATTGTTTGTCACTCTAGAAATCTCCAATTTTGCTGAACATTCCAAGATAGTGGTGGGATAGATGTACTTTACCGTTGAACTTCCTTTTGCTTTGTGATGCCGTGCAAGGTGAAGGTTGGCATCTCCCCTCTGCCTTGGAGCTAATCTGCATGTTTGCCCAAGGTGTTAGCCAATAGATAAACTGTTGCTATGCCTAATTGAACTTGCTGAGGTGAAACTGACCAGCCACAGGTCCTATCATTATCAGCTGGACTGTGGAATACTGTAAGGGAAAGTGGGTTTCTTTGGCCAACTTGTATTGTCTTTATCTTAAATTAATACATAGTACATATTAATTAAAACTGTCAAACTGATAGTCCTGATTTTCAGCACTTATGCCGCAACATCATCATCATCATCATCATCGTCATCATCATCATCATCATCATCATCATCAGTATATGGAAGTAAGGTAGTCATGTCAAGACTTCCGGTTGTTCCTTCGGATTGTACATGAGCCTACCTAAAACTTGATGTACATGCGTGTGGGTGAACAGACTATACATTTTTAGGGAAGAGATTGGAGTAGGGAGGACCAGTGCTTGTCCAACCCAAACTAGAAGGAGCTAGGATTACCGATGAAGGGAGACTGTTCCAAGAGTCGACCACTCTTTGACTGAGTGATCCTCATGATCACGATGATCACTCATACTCAGCATCAGATCATGTTACATGCGTTCACCACCAAGTCTAGAATAAAACACAATGTTTAATAGAATTTTAGAGCTGTCCTTGTCATCTTTTCTAATAAATATCAGGCCATTCAATTGAAAAACAACAAAGTTTCAATGAGCATTCATAATTTGACTTTCATAAACAAAGTATTTAAATACCGATCATCAAAATCAGTCACAACGATCGGATTTCTGTTTTTGGAATACTCGTAGTTGTTTGTAGTGTAATGTATCGCCTATCATCTGCCGAATTTCGAAGTATTTATGATCAAAGGAAAGGCAAGAAATTCGCGTTTTTCAGGGCCATGATTTTCTGACTTTCAACAGATCAGAAATGTGTCTGAATCTTTGGATTTAGCACTGCAGATAGACTCTGCCCCTAGCAATGAGGGAGTGATCTTATTTGTCAGTGCATGGCACCCTGGTTACCATGATTGGTCATGCATAGACTGCTAGCGCTAAGCTTGAATGAACATCGCGGAGGTTGCTATGAGCAGACCTTCTACTGTCAAGACGTGAAAACTGTCTTACCTCCCCTTGATCACGATTGCGTCGGAAAGAAAACTTTAAAGGCGGTTTCCTTGAAATGCTAATTTCCTAGACCACTCGACATGGCCTCCTAAAATCACCAATATCTCTGCAACTGAGTACCTTTATGAGTCGTGATATATACGAAATTAAAGCGGAAGAGAAAGGGAATAATGTAATGTCATTTTTGGAAAATCATCCTCCGGCCGGCCCCTGCCTTTACTGTAGGATCCTATTGTTGTTGCGGGTCACACTTTGAGTACCGTGGTGGGGTATCATGTACTGGGTATATCTCAGTACACTATTATAGATCAAGGTGCTACATAGTGAAGTCAAGACTGGCTCCTATGAACTTTTGTATCCATGTGGATATCTTGAATTCTGTATGCCAAAATTTGCACCAAAATCACAAGAAATACTATATTACTTTCAATCACTGACATTAGTTTTAACCAAACTGATCACAGGGAAATGTTCATTTTGACATTGACTTTCATGTCATCACTCAAAACAAGTCACTCTTCACAAGCAATGGTGATATACGGTGTACACTGTCTACATACTCTGAAACTAATGTTAGCCATGTAAATATTATGCGAGATATATCTTTCAAGTAGGATACCTAACTGGGAGCTAAAAATCAGCGCACAATTTAATGACTTAAATGGCAACTTGAATGACGTCATCCTCAGTTGAGACATTTTCAATGCAGTTCCGAAAGTGCACATGAACACACAAAGACAGACCTATGGACAGACAAACACACACAGGCAGATGCATGTGTGTGTACACACGCACACATTTCTCAACCAACTTCTTTCAACTTGCCATAATCATTGTACACTGATTTCTGTTGAACTTCTTTACTAGAGACGAGGTATGAACCTTAATTTGGGTATGGTAGATCATTTTTGTACTTTGTGCAGTGCTGAGAAACTTGTGTGCTATGGTGCATTGTTTGACCCTCAGTAAAAATTCATTAGGTTACCAGGCATGGCCATACGGAGCAAATTTTAACTCGCCAAAAGCAATACACCTCGAAGCCTCATTTGCATAAAGTAGACAGCTTGTGTATAATGCAAAACCACTGGGGAAGTGTTGCAGGACAATCGCAATATCTCACCTCAGAAGCCATCAAATGATTAAATCTATACAGCAAATTGAAGGAGAAACTATTCTCTAACTCGCAATGTTAGTTATTTTGGGTTTATTGAGGATAAACCTGTGAAAATAACATCTAAACTTAGCTTCCAAAACAGACAATTTGGTCTCAAAACAAGTATTATTTTTTCACATTTTCCTTTATTGCTCCACAATGATACTTCGTTATGATTTGTGGTGGTATATCCATACTGTGTTCCAAATATCTTTTCTGTATCATTTGGCGCACAGATATGTCCAGAAAAAATTGAGATCACTGTCACTTGTGACCCACATAAAATCCATAGCGTAAGCAGTACGCAGTCCGATGTATCGGTTTTTGTGCTGTGTGAAACAGTTGAAGCACATTGCAGGGTTCCTCTCTTGCCCACTCACCACCCTGTGGACCGAAAACCGAAACCTGTCGCATTGCGCCGAACCTGACACCGCTGATTGGCTAAGCGTGCACTGACCAGTAGAGAGCGCATGCACAGGAGGATGATCTAGTTGTGCATGTCCAGTATTTTCTCTTAAATTTGGTTGCCTTTTTCGCTTATTTTCACCTAACTACGAATTGCTCCAACACAAAACTTTGCAGACTGTAGTTAGTCTGGTGTACCGTAAAAGTGGAAATTTTCATGCATTTCGTGCAATCAGAAATTAGCGCGAAAATAAAAGCACGCGAATATTTCTGCTTGCCGTATGTTCCTGTAGTTAATGTCTAGATACCGCGGAATTAAAAACACACGAAACTCTTCTTATCCGGCCGAGCGCGAAAAATTAGTCACGTAAAAATATCAACTTTTACAGTATACAGACTAGCAATATAGCTATTCAAATGCATATTCATGCAGGCCCAGACTTATGTCCAGAAAAAAATCGTAACCCTTTCCCACGGTCGACTCAAAGAGAAAAACACACATATCTCGAAAGATACACCAGCACTTTCACCCAAAAATCATATGAAGGATGATATATATATCCATATTAGATATATGTGTGAAGTTTCAAGAGATTTGGTGGTAAAATAAGGGAGATACGAGGAGGTGAACTTCCAAGATTTTTTTGTCCTTCCCTCCGCACAGTGCTTTGGCCTCTTGTCAGTGAGTTAATTGCACCGTATAGGCGGGGCTGTTACTGTACAAATGTCTCATTTACAATGAAATAAAAACTGCTCCTTGTGCAAGTAAAAAAAATTAGAGCTCATCTTGCAGGTTTGAGGCTGTGGCATCTGAACCAGCTGCCTCTTAAACTGTTCTAGGGAAGAAGCAGCTGTCACCCTGAAAAAAAGAAAAAGGTGTGGGGGGGGGGGGTCTCCTCCACTGATGTTTTGTTTTTAGCATCGTAAAAATCAAAGCAATGTTTAGTTTAGTTACATGACACTATATTGACCAATCGCTGATCAGGATTTCACCAATGAGGGATGTACATAATTGTACATGCCAATATGTGATGACCCCCAGCGTATCACCTAACTCGTCTTCAAGTGACACGTTTCATATCTTGGTTTTTGTTCTTTTTCTACTTCTTTTTTTTTGGGGGGGGGGGGGGTAGCACATTTGTCTTTGCCAGCTGCGAAAAATCTTTGCTGAGGGTATGACTATAAAAGCATGTGAAGAGTAAAATTATGGAAAATCTTTTTAATGCTATACTTTAAAGCTGTTCGTTTATTCAACACTCATTTACATGTAGATAGAGACAGGAGCTTGAAAATACAGGTCATAGATATATCCTATGTAAAATGGAAATTAGACGCATATGATTGCATCATAAGACAAACATGACATAAAAAGACAATCTGTCATGATGGCATTCCATTATACATAAAACCGCAGGCCCAATGACACTTGCATGCCTGAGATTTCAATACAACACCATCAATTGCAGCACTGCATGTATGAAAGCTCCACAAATTAATGCTAATTTCAACACATCAAGAGTGGCACTCAAGTGGTTGTAGAAAATGCAAATCTTCATCACAAGGGAAAGGGCACAGCTGTCTCTTTCTCTCTCTCCCCCTTTCTAGTCTTCATTGCACTCGAACCCTGGAGGGTCCAACCACAAGAAAGCAAACTATGCATTTTGTTCTCGCCATCGTGATTGTAGGTGTGAACTCATACAATGTATGCACTACTGTCTGGCACCAAGCAAAGCTGCACAGACATTCTGAAGTGTCACTGTTTTGACAAGTTTTTCTTTGCACTTTCTGAAGGTGTTCTTTCTTGATGTTGTCATTGTAATCATTATCATAATTGCTATCATTATCATCAATGTTTATGTTATTATTATCATTATCAGTAGCATCATATTCAGCTAAATGGCTAGAGTGCAAATAATAGTGCTTCTACAATTGTATATCAAAACCCAGTTTTCATCACTGCTGCACAGCATTGTTCACAGATTATTTGCTGCGTAGAAAAGTGCAATGTTTTGTGTTGTCCAAAGTTCAGCATTGAAGCATATTTGTGAAAGTTTATTTCATCATAAAGACATGCATACATTTTAGAGTCATAGATCCATTTCATTACATCAACTCATTTAGTGTCTAGATTTAGTCATGGAGTTTAACACTGTAGCTCTGACAGAAAATTGCCAATTTGTGTGATTTCTTGTCTTTTTAAAACAATTTATTTCCCTTTATACACATGAGTTTTTATTGATTACTTGATTGTTTTGATTTGCCTTTATTTTGCTGTTTATTCAAGTTGTAACATAACCGCAGCGCATATCTTACCTTTGGAATGTGCATTATCATATTCCAGGAATTGGATGCCATGAGAGAGAATGTTGGTGGAGTCTGCTCAGCTGCTCCCAAAATTTTAAATTGAAGTCATTTCAATCCAGGCACCTCCTCTGTGGTGAGAGTCACCAAACATGGTGATAAACCGTCAAAAATCCCCCCCCCCCCCCCCCCCCCCCGTTCTCGTACTCTTTATATTCCCCCATCCCTCTCTCTCTCTTTCAATCTTTCTCTCTTATTGAAAAGATTACAATGAATTCATGACCTGTGAAAGGAGAGGGATGGTGCATTCATTCCGCGCTGCAAAGAAAAATATTGGAAGTGGGGGTGAAATATCGAATACCTTACTTAGGCCTTTATTCGACGTTATTTGAGGGCACAATACCCCTTAACCCCAGGGCCTCAGCGGCTTTGTCGCTCAAATTCAAGAGTGCTTTCTCTTCCTCAAATAGGAGCTGTCGCGGTGTTTTGATAGCCTCGCTAGTGCAGGGTATTTTAGCAGATTTCCACATAATTTGCTGGAATGGTACTGGGACGTGTGAGAAGATGTGGTAAAACGCTGGCATGCAGCGGTCAAGAGCACCTTTAACATATAATGTGCAAGGATACAAGGCTGTCCTGATATCCTTTTTCCTGTGTGAGGATACCATATTTGTGTCAAGATGAAATAAAAGTCAAGGACACTACAAAAATTTTGTGCAATTTTGGCTTCAAGTCGTTTCACGCAATAACTTGAGAAGAGTGTAGCAATACTAGTACGCGTATTCAATGTTCATCAAGATGTTTGATGTCAGCTTCAATTTTGTAGTCTAAACATTAAATTCAGTCATTCATTCATTTTTTTTAATTTCCAACAGAATATATATATATATTTACAGAAATTTAATATATGAATTACATCACAATACAAAATAAATGATAAGTTTACAGAATATTTTAAGTATTAAAATGATATATATTCAAAAATAATATTGCATACGGTACAACAGAGCTATCATGTCTCTGTAACTCAGCAGAGGGCTCCTCGAA